>NC_044563.1:118128504-118428781 GCF_007565055.1 Rhinopithecus roxellana | reverse complement strand
TCCCAGCACTTTGGGAGGCCGAGGCAGGGGATCACAAGGTCATGAGTCTGAGATCAGCCTGACCAACATGGTGAAACCCCGTCTCTACTAAAAAATACAAAACAATTAGCCAGGTGTGGTGGTAAGGGCCTGTAATCCCAGCTACTCAGGAGACTGAGGCAGGAGAATCACTTGAATCTGGGAGGTGGAGGTTTCAGTGAGCTGAGATCGCGCCACTGCACTCTATCCAGTCTGGGCGACAGGGTGAGACTCTGTCTCAAAAACTAACAACAAAAACAAACAAAACATAACCACTTAGAATTCTTCAGCTTGTACAGAAGTATTTCTTAAATTTATCTGAGTTATACACAACCACATCTATTCATTTTAGGCAGTTTGGAGATAAATCTATGAAGCCCTGCAGGTCTGGGAATAGCACACAGCCACATCTGCTAGAATTAGGCAAATCTACCATGCCAAAACAGGCACCAAAAGGGCAGTACTTTTTTTTTTTTTTTTTAATTCCCATGGGAGTTATTATTATTTTACTTTTTTTGAGACAGGGTCTCATTGTCACCCAGGATGGAGTGCAGTGGTGCAAACTTGGCTCACTGCAGCCTCGAACTCCTGGGGTCAAGCGACCTCCTGCCTCAGCTTCCTGGGGAGTTAGGACTACAGGTGTGCACCACCACACTCAGCTATTTTTTAAATTTTTCTGTAGAGATGGGGTCTCATTATGTTGCCCAGGCTAGTCTCGAACTCCTGAGCTCAAGAGATCCTCCCACCTCGACCTCCCAAAGTGGTGGGATTACAGGTGCGAGCTACCACGCCTGGCCGAGAATTATTACTGGCCATTTTGCTTCAAACAATTTTTAGTTGAGAACTTTTCACTTCCTCAATACAGATGAAGAGTTCCTTCTCTGTGCTAGTAAAAAATTTTGTTTATATCTATGTCATAGCATTTATCATTCAGTATTTTCATTATGCATGTTTTCTTCCTGGCTAGACTGTGAAATTCTTGAACACAGGAGTATATATTTTGCATTTTCCATTTTTGTCCAGCATGGGACCTACTAATTAGAAATACACTAGGAGGCTGAGGCAGGAGGATCATGAGGTTAGGAGTTCAAGACCAGCCTGCCAACATGGTGACATGGTGACACCCCATCTCTACTAAAACTACAAAATCAGCCAGGTGTGGTGGCGCACACCTGTAGTTTCAGCTACTTGGGAGGCTGAGGCAGGAGAATCTCTTGTATCCGGGAGGTGGAGGTTGCAGTGAGCTGAGATTGTGCCACTGCACTCCAGACCGGGCGATAGACGCAAGACTCCATTTCAAAAAGAAAAAAAAAAATAGAATAAATGTTGGCTGAAATGAATGTAATCAAAATGAAATTCAATTAAAATCCTTTGTTTATGCTTGTAAAACAAAATACTCTGTTTCATTCTTTCTATGTAAGCTCAATTTCTACATTATTTTAATGTGTCATGTGAACTGAAGGGACAGGGATATAGCGAATACTTCTATTCAACAAGTATTTATTGAGTTCCTACTATATTCAGGCCCTAGAGATGGAGCAATAACAAACCTAGCCCCTATCTGATGGAATTTATGTTCTAGACAGAAGACAGTACAATGCTGGCTAATGAAAAGGGCAGCAAAAATAAAGCAGCATGCATGAAAGAAAGAAAAATGAAAAATGGGAAAGAAAAAGATAAATGGGAAACAGATTTTTAGAAAAGCAGATCAAGAAGGGCAGGAAGTGACCTGTAAGCTTTGACCTAAATGCATTCCTAGCCAAACATGTGACATTCTGGGCATGGGCATTCCAGGCAGGGGAAAGCATGAAGAAGCTACTACGTGTGGATAGGGCAGAATAAACAGTTCACTTTGTTTTTAGGGTTAAGAATCTACCAGAAAAACTTTCATCATTTCAACCAGTAAAGGGTCAAATAGGTAATACTTAAAGGGGATTACCATTACTGAACAGTAATTCCAATCCCCCAAACTCATGACAACCACTACATTGGTCAGAATGGGTAATACACATTTTCACCCCAATTAACTTTTACACACTCGAAAGCTGGGCCCTTAGACGCGAAAAAGATGTGGAAGCTTTAAGGCTGGGCTATCATGCCTGACCACCACACCAAAGCCTTCTTTAGAAGGAAAGATTAAAAGTAGGCCCTATAGCAAAAAGGAAAAGAGAAACAGGCCAGCATTTCAATGAGACGTAAAGAGCATGATATAGTTTGGATGTTTGTCCCCTCCAAATTTCATAGTGAAATGGGATTCCCAAAGTTGGAGGTGGGGTCCCTCATGAATGGCTTCCCACCATCCCCTTGGTCATAAAATGAGTTCTCATTCAGTTCACCTGAGATCTGGTTGTTTAAAAACCTGGGACTTCTCTCGCTCACTTTCTTCCACCCTCTCTCACTGTGTATCACACTGGTTCCCACTTGCCTTTTGCTAGGACTGTAAGCTTCCTGAAGTCCTCACCAGAAGCAGACGCTGGCACCATGCTTCCTATACAGCCTGCACTAACTGTGAGCTAAATTAAACCTCTTTTCTTTATAAATTACTCAGTTTCAGTTATTCCTTCATAGCTACACAAAACTAGATTGACACAGGGAGAGAAATTTGAATCAGGATAAGCAAAAACAGAGTAGTAGGCAATATATAAAATAATTCATAAATCAGAATTACTTAAACTTGAGAGAAGCAAGTTTTTATGTAAGACTTCCTACTAGTATTACTTGATTGACAACTTAGCTACTACAGCAAAAACCAACTCCCTGTGATATTTTAAAAACAAATACTCCATGTCATAATACTGAAGGTGACTCACCATCAACTTCCTGCTCTTGCCTAAGGACCTTCTTGCATTAGTAATGACTAACTAAAACCATCTGCCACGTCTATTCAAACAGGAAAGTCTTGATTAACTACACCACGAGTTAGACGACCAACCTTCCCTTGTCACCTGCCCCACAATTTGGGAATAAAGAAGTCACCCAGGACAGTGAAGTTTATACTAAACACACCCTGATGAGTGGTACAAAGTACAGGATTATCGAGTAGTTTCCTTAAAAAGTAACAAGAGTAGCTGGAAAAGTAGATTCAATGACCTTTTAAAAGAACTGAATTCTAACACTTTGCCTGATGCTTGTTTTGAAATTCTGATCTCATGTATTTATGATTCACAAACTGTTCTTACTATATACCAGGCACTTTTCCTAAGTTCTTTGCAAGCAAATATTAACTCACTTAACAACCCTATGATGGAGGTACCATTATTATACCCACTCTACAAATGAGGAATCTAAGGCAAAGAAAAGTTAGCTTGTACGGGATCATTCAGCCCAACCTGGTAAGTGGCAGAGTGAGATTCAAACCTTGACAGTTGGGCTCTCCAGAAATCATGCTCTTGAATACTGTGCCACAAGTATGACAAACAGTAATCATATGCTGTATTTTTTTTTAATCCTCTTTTCTTGGAATTTTCATGAAATCCCATGGCTTGTCATATTCATGTAAATGACTTCCATATCTTTAATGCCTCTCACAGGGTCAATACTAGTTTTTCACTTCCAACTGGACATTTGACACCTCACATGTATTCCCATATTTTGAGTGGGGTTTACTTTAAAATGTCATTTCCATTTGTCCCTCAAATAAAACTTTCACATAATTTTTTTTTTTTTGAGACCTAGTCTCACTCTGTCGCCAGGCTAGAGTGCCATGGCACAATCTTGGTTCACTGCAACCTCTGCCTGCCGGGTTCCAGCGATTCTCCTGCCTCAGCCTCCCGAGTAGCTGGGACTACAGGCGCCTAACATCACGGCTGGTTAATTTTTGTCTTTTTAGTAAAGGTGGTGATTCACCATGTTGGCCAGGCTGGTCTCAATCTCTTGACCTTGAAACTTCCACATTTCCATGACGAAGTTTTAGCAGTAACTTCCAAATTGATCTTATTCAACTCCAACACTAAACTCTGTATATACCACAGCCACATGATCATCTTACCTCACCTCCTCTAAGGAGGAAGTCCTCTGACTCAAGGCTCAGCTCCCTAAAGGAAAATTCGCAAATTTTTAGCAGGGTATCCTCTACAGTCAGGCATTATATAGCACTGCTTCAGTACTGAAAGCATCCAACATACCAGGCTCTATCTATTCCTCCACAATTATTTCACATCCCTCCTCATTCAATCTTCTTTCAGTTCCTCAAACATCTCCTCTCCCACCTCCAGGACCTTCACAAGTGCAGCTGCTCCCTTCAGGAACTCTTCTCTCCACCTTCGTTGCTTAGCTAACTCCCTCTCATCCCTTCCCACTCTAAATGTCACTTCTTCCTAATAACTTGCCTACATACAGTTTCTTCTCCTACTTCATCAGCTGCTTTCTCTCTGGTAAGATGATTCTATCACTTTAGTAATTCATTCAGTCTTCCCAGCTGCAAGGCTTGTTCACTCCTGTCTTTCCAGTATCTAGCAGTGTAATGCACTTTCCACCTCCATACATTCTCAGTATGTCCACCCCAAAGCCTGTGTCTTCCTAGCCTCCACTGTTTTCAACCCAATGAAATTCTACTCACTCTCTTTTTGAGACAGAGTCTTACTCTGTTGCCCAGGCTGTAGTGCAACGGTGTGATCTCAGCTCAATGCAACCTCCGCCTCCTGGGTTCAAGTGATTCTCCTGCCTCAGCCTCCTGAGTAGCTGGGATTACAGGAATGCACCACCACATCTGGCTAACTTTTGTTATTTTTAGTAGAGACGGGGTTTCACCATGTTGGCCAGGCTGTTCTCAAACTCCTGACCTCGTAATCTGCCCACATCGGCCTCCAAAAGTGCTGGGACTACAGGTGTGAGCCACTGTGCCCGACCCAATTCTACTCTATTCTTATGCCGTATCTTTGTGAAGCTTTTCTCCAATTCGTCCCACTAGTAAAACTCTTCCCCACCTATAAATTGAAATTGCACCTGTTCTGATTTCTTGAATACAGTACGTACTGTCTTGTGTTCATCACTCTTCTACACTGAGTTTAACTATAAGCTACATGGAATTATGAGAAGAAAAACTTATCACTCTGTCCTAGAATATCAGGAAAAAGTTCTCCATTTTTTATGATTGGGAATGTACAACTCTGCAAGGTTGCTCAGGACAAAGACAGCAGCATTGATTAGAAACTACTGGCTTGTTAGTAGTTTGTGATACTTTGGTCTGCAATTTGTGCCGACTTTTGGCTTTCAATATAAATAGGAACTAAAATGTATCACCTCTGATTCTTCTTTAGTGTTCTTTACAAAGGAGTCTTCCATAAACATAAATATCTGAAATTCATTCTTGACGATATATGCCTTAAACAATCCCTAATCAAGTTCTGCCCACACTACTAAGATTTTTAGGCAGACGCAATGGAAAAAGTTATATACAAATTTGCTGCATAATGATATTTCAGTCAATGATGGATCACAGGTAGAATGGTGATCCCAGAAACTTATAATAGAGCTGAAAAATTCCTGTCACCTAGAGACATTGTGGCTGTCATAAGGTAATGCCATAGTGCATTACCTCTTCTATGTTTAGACATATTTAGATACACATATACTTACCATTGTGTTACAATTGCCTACAGTCTTCAGTATGGTAACATGCTGTCCAGGTTTGTAGCCTAGGAGCAATAAGCTATATCATAGAGTCTAGGTGTATAACAGGCTATACCATCTAGGTTTGTGTAAGCATACTCTATGATGTTTATACAATGATAACATCACCCAGCAACCCATTTCTCAGAACTTACCCCAGTCATTAAGCAACACATGACTGTATTATTATCACTAACTTATTTTGTGGTTTCGATAAGCCGAATATGGGAAAATAAATACATTCACTGAAGAAAAGGCAGTCTACACATCAAGTTTTGGTGAAAGAAGTTTTTTTTGACACGAGGTCTTGCTCTGTCACCCAGGCTGGAGTGCAGTGGCGCGACCTCGGCTCACTGCAGCCTCCACCTCCCAGGTTCAAGCAATTGTCCCACCTCAGCCTCCCAAGTAGCTGGGGATTACAGGGGCGTACCACCATGCCCAGCAAATTTTTATATTTTAGTAGAGACAGGGTTTCACTATGTTGGTCAGGCTGGTCTCAAACTCCTGACCTCGGGTGATTCACTCACCTTGGCCTCCCAAACTAACGATACTATAAACATACTGATGAAAATAAGCTTTGGGTAAACAAATGTTAAGAGTGTGGTGGCTAACCCATCCTGCCCACCCTGTCCTGAGTTCAGGTTCACCTGTGTCCTATAGGTAGCTAGAAGACTCTTCTGCCAAACTACTAGAACACACTGATGAATCCAAGCCCCTTCTGGATTACAATGGGCAGTGTAGTAGAATAAGATGAAACTCTGGACCATACATATGAAGGCTTAGATTGGAATTCTGGCACTACTACTTACAACCACTATGCTCATGTCCCCTTTATAGCAGATGCCTCTCTGATATTAAAAGTGGAAGAAAGAAAAATAGGCAAGTTATGGTCAGAGTTATTGACTGGGGATGGAGGGAGATGACAGCTTAGATTACCTTCTCCAGTGCGGGTCTCTGTAATTGACGTCTTTTGAGCAGAGATCTGAATGAACTGAGAGTGAGAGCCATGTGAATATCTGGGGAAGGGGGAGAATGCTCTTCACCCCAATCATTTGCCTGCATCCTTCTGTTCTCAACAGACTCTAAGCTCTCGAAGTAGAGACAATGACTTTTTTGTCTTTGTATCCCTAGGACTTAGCACTGCTACCAAATACAACCAAAGTTTGCTGAGCTGACATGATTAAGAGTCTATCTGTGGAAAAGTATGATTGGTCTTTGTCAAGTTGCAATCTCTCAGAAACTTAATTTGTGACTTTATAAATAACAGATTTTTTTTTTTTTTTTTTTTTTTTTTTTGAGACGGAGTCTTGCTCTGTCACCAGGCTGGAGTGCAGTGGCGCAATCTCGGCTTACTGCAACTTCTGCCTACCGGGTTCAAGCAATTCTCCTGTCAGCCTCCCGAGTAGCTGGGACTACAGACACGCACCACCATGCCCAGCTAATTTTTGTATTTTTAGTAGAGACAGGGTTTCACCATGTTGTCCAGGCCAGTCTCAATCTCTTGACCTCGTGATCTGCCCGCCCTGGCCTCCCAAAGTGCTGGGATTACAGGCGTGATCAGCCACCACACCCGGCCTGTAAATAATAGATTTAAGAAAAGTAGATAGCATTTATTTTGCAGGGTTTTTATATTAAATAAAAGCTCATGAAATGATGGAACCACTCATTTGTATTTAGGTACTCAGTAAAGGTTTTATTCCAGCCTAAAATAAGAATGATAAAACGATCTCTAATGACATTTCTATGGATTTAAGTTTAAACCATACAACAGTATTCTATTTGTGTACTCCTTTAACCAGCAGTATCAGTATCACCTGGAAACTTGTTAGAAATGCAGAATCTCAGGTCCCAATCCTACTAAATCAGACCCACTGAATAAGAACTGCATTTGAACAAATCCTGAGGTAATTCCTTGACACAGTTACAAATTAAGAAGCACTACTCTAGAATACCAAAGACTAACAAGGACCGCTTGTTGGATTAAACCTTTTCTAGAGTTACCATTAACTCAAACTTTAACAATACAGCAAAAGTACTACTCATTGGGTTACTTGATTTAAAAAATCTTTGATACATTATAAGTAAAATTTATATGACTTTAGTTTCATACTCAACTCTAGAAAGACAGTATAGTTTAGAGACTATAAAGGGTTTAGATTCAGACAGACCTGGGCTCAAATCTTGGATCCAGTACTTACTAGCCTTCTAACCTTGCTTAACCTGCTTGATGCTCACTTTCTTTATCTATAAAACAGAGATGAACACTCAATGGATCGTTGAGAGAATTAAAGAACGTGTGTGACACAGGTCACGGTTCACAGCAGGTGCTTAAATGTCAGTTCCCTACTCTTTCTTAGAACAGTTCTACCATTTTGTTCCAATAATATATTAAACTTTTTCATGTATACTATACCTAAGAAAGTAGCTTTAAATATAAGAAAATGAGATATTTGGATTTCAAAATTCAAATGAGCAGGTAATAAAAATAGGGAAAAAACCATAGAGGAAGACCCCTAAAGAAGATTTTTAATGGTATCCCAACATTTTCAGGACAAGACTCAAACTTCTTAGCTTATGACAAAAAGCCATTCTGAGGTGGTCTTCAGTCTCATCGCTCACCATCTTACCACTAGCGATATGGTATTAGAGGTTCCAGGGCTTAGTAATTGCCCATCTACTAGCTACTTTTATCTTCCCTTTTCTTCTAACTTAACTTCCCACTCGTCCACTAATACTCAAGTCCTGAACCCAATCACTTTTATCACCACCACTTCGGTCATCCTCTCCCTGGGTTACTTACTGCAACTGCCCTCCAAGAAATCTCCCCATTTTTTAGAAAGTTACTGATACCATGTCACTCCTCTGTTCAAAACCTACAAGCACCTCTGTAATGAAGCCCCATTCTGCCTTTCACAGACTCTGTTTGTGGTGCAGTGGCCTTTTTGCTGTTCCCCAAACATGTCTCAGGGCCTTTGAACTGGTTGTTGTGTTATGCATGGAACATTCTCCCCCTTCCCCAGATATTCACATGGCTCTCACTCTCCGTTCATTCAGATCTCTGCTCAAAAGATGTCAATTACAGGGGCCCACACTAGAGAAGGTAATCTAAGCTATCATCTCCCTCCATCCCCAATCACTCTGACCATAACTTGCCTATTTTTCTTTCTTCCACTTTTAATATCTGACTCATTGTATATCCATTCTCATAACTTAGAACCATGCCTGGCACATAGCATATATTCAATATTGGATAAAGAAATCAATGAACCTCCTTAAAGAAGTCTTAGCAGAGTGCGGTGGCTCACACATGTAATCCCCAGAAAAGCTGCCAAAAAGCTGGGACTATAGGCATACACCACCATGCCCCACCGTTTTTTTTGTCTCTACCAAAAAAAAAAAAAAAAACCCATTGGGCATGGTGGTGTATGCCTGTAGCCCCAGCTACTTGGGACGCTGAGGCATGAGAATCACTTGAGCCCAAGAAGGTGAAGCTGTAGTGAGCTGTGATCGTGTCACTGCTCTCCAGCCTGGGTGATGGAGCAACACCTTGTGTCCCCCCTCCCCCCACCACAAAAAAAAATTCTTTACTGTTCTCCCTTTCCACTACTGACTCACTTTGTTCCTCTCTCTCTCTACTTTCTCAGCACTCAGTACCATATATCTGCCATAACATTCTTCTTTTTTTTTTTTTTTTTTTTTGTTTGAGAAGTTGTTTTGCTCTTGTCACCCAGGCTGGGGTGCAGTGGCACAATCTCAGTTCACTGCAACCTCTGTCTCCCAGGTTCAAGTAATTCTCCTGTCTCAGCCTCCCAAGCAGCTGGGATTACGGGCGAATGCCACCACACCCAGGTAATTTTTTGTATTTTTAGTAGAGATGGGGTTTCACCATGTTGGCCAAGTTGGTCTCGAACTCCTAACCTCAGGTGATCCACCTGCCTCGGCCTCCCAAAGTGCTGGGAATACAAGTGTGAGCCACCACGCCCAGCCCTGCCATAACATTTTTAATGATAATACACAAAAAGTCTGTCTTCGCTTGATTCTGCAATCACAATGCATAGCATAAAGCAGGACATTTGATATTTGTTGAATGAATGATTTAAGAAGGGAAAAATACAATTGTCTCAAAGTAAAACTATGAAACTGTTTAAAAAATCATTTTCCTGTTTGTCAGGTTATAGCTGTTAAGACCTTTCTAGAAGAAAATGTCAAGTGTAAGCTTAGTGAGCCCACTAATATGCAACTCTTCAGACTTTCTTCAGTGCCACTTAAGTCTTTTAGATTTTAACTCAATGAAATGGCTTAAAGTTTATTTATGAAAGACTAGCTTTCTGTAAAGATTTACTGAAGGAAAAACAAACAGCACATTTAGACTTCAGACTGCTCAAATAAATACCTGTCACTAAGATTTTAACCTAAAATAAGTTTTACCACTTCCTTACCTTACTAACATCAAAAGAAAACCTTATCTTGGAAAACTGTGACTATTGTTGCAAGATTTATTCTATTTCACTTATGCTGCCTATATATGGTAGTCTATGAATATCATTTTTAAAGAATTAGCATCTTAATCTTTCACACAAATATTCCTCCTATGAGTCATAAAATTATTGTAGCAATAGAGTAACCAGAAGGATTTAGAAATCAGTGGGAAAGACAAAAATAATATTCCAACACTTATCAAGAGAATAAAACAGGCATTTGAGCTGGTTCTTAAATGGAAATAATCTAATCTCTTTCTCGTTCTCTCGACTCCAAAACTGAGCAAAGTTTCCAAAAATCTACAAACAATCACTGAAGAAAAGTTGAACACAAATACTTCTATTTTTATGCCCCAATATGTAATAAGTCATTTTATTAAGAGAGATGGTGGAAATGATACTCATGGATCTAAAATTTTTTTCTTTTTTTGATATGCAGTCTGGCTGTCTCCCAGGCTGAAGTGCAGTGGTACAATCTCAGCTCACCTCTGTCTCCTGGTTTCAAACGATTCTCCTGTCTCAGCCTCCTGAGTAGCTGGGACTACAGGCACCCACCACCATGCCTAGCTAATTTTTGTACTTTTAGTAGAGACAGAGTTTCACCATGTTGGTCAGGCTGGTCTCAAACTCCTGACCTCAGGTGATCTGCCCACCTCGGCCTCCCAAAGTGCTGGGAACACTTTGGGAGGTGTGAGCCACCGCACCTGGCCTACCTGAAAATCTTAATAACACTCAAAATGTAAATGAACTTTACTATCCCAAATGATTACTTCAAAGGTTTCTAGTAAATTTTTAAAAATATTTGACATGTGTGCTCTAAGATCAAGCCAAGAGCACTCAACAGTCTTGAGTTTCTATATGTTTCCCCCTTTTTAGAAGATAATCTCTAAAGTAAAGCAAAGAGGACAGGAAAGAACTACCTTATCTGGAATAATCAAGCATGTAACTAAGTATACAAAACACAGTACTCCTCCACACATTTGAGATTTCGATAGTTATTATAGATAATCATGATTCTCAAATTGAAATAATCTTTTAAAAATACGTGGCATCGGCCGGGCGCGGTGGCTCAAGCCTGTAATCCCAGCACTTTGGGAGGCCGAGATGGGCGGATCACAAGGTCAGGAGATCGAGACCATCCTGGCTAACACGGTGAAACCCTGTCTCTACTAAAAAATACAAAAAACTAGCCGGGCGAGGTGGCGGGCGCCTGTAGTCCCAGCTACTCAGGAGGCTGAGCCAGGAGAATGGCAGGAACCCGGGAGGCAGAGCTTGCAGTGAGCTGAGATCCGGCCACTGCACTCCAGCCTGGGCAACAGAGCGAGACTCCGTCTCAGAAAGAAAAAAAAATATATATATGTGGCATTATTAGAAAAAAATATTGATCTGCAGCTACTGAAAAGCAAAGTAACTATATACCCACATCTCAGCATAATGAATGTGGGTTTCTTTAAAAAAAAGAAAGAAGAAATTAATACTTTAAAAATCATGACTGGAATTAAACAACATGAGAGTGATTCCCAGTGGAGAGGAAGGGAAAGGCTCTCACCATCAGAGTCAAATCAAAGCCATTAGTTGCCCTGACATGAGTAGCATCTTCATTATGCAGCTAAGTCAAGAGCAATGATTAAAAAGTGCCATTTATCAGCCATCACTGGGTTTAACAAAGACTTCAGAAGAACTCCCATACTAGAGTAGATACAATAATTACAAGCTAATGCCATCTGCAACTTTGGTATTATAATTGAATTACTTTTTCTATTTCAAAAAGAAAAATTTTAAGTCTTCATATTCCATATTGGCATCTTTTATTAAAATGAAATGGATAGGCCATAGTTTTAAGTAAGAAAAATGGTGGTTGTTTCTATATTATCATTTTTTAGGAACTAAATCATCAAATAGATCAAGCCACAAGCTATATAAAACAAACCAAGCTTCTTAAGGATTGGTTATATTGATTCTGGATTATTATGCTTTTCCTTGTGCTATTTCTCCATTTCATAGGGCCATTTCTCTTAATTTACCTGAATTTCTTTTTTTTTTTTTTTTTTTTTTTTTTTTTTTGAGACGGAGTCTCGCTCTGTCACCCAGGCTGGAGTGCTGTGGCCGGATCTCAGCTCACTGCAAGCTCCGCCTCCTGGGTTCACGCCATTCTCCTGCCTCAGCCTCCCGGGTAGCTGGGACTACAGGCGCCGCCACCTCGCCCGGCTAGTTTTTTGTAGTTTTTAGTAGAGACGGGGTTTCACCGTGTTAGCCAGGATGGTCTCGATCTCCTGTCCTCGTGATCCGCCCGTCTCGGCCTCCCAAAGTGCTGGGATTACAGGCTTGAGCCACCGCGCCCGGCCAATTTACCTGAATTTCTACATGGGAAAAAGAAAGCAGCAATTTTGTTTAAAAAAAAAAAAAGTGTTTTTATTTAAAAAGTTTTTAAAAAGATATTTGGAATACAAGCCTGAGAGTAACTAGTCAAATACACTGTCTCTGTCTCTTCGTTGCTCTGACTTTGGGCTTTATTTGTTGTAGTTCATTGCTAATAGGTTTCCAGTTAGTATAGTCTTTTCCCATATACTGTGACTTCAGACTGACAATTTCCATCTTATAATAATCCAGAACTGTTAGAAGAATCAGGAACCAACTACTTGGATAAGAGCCAATGGCCTCAATTTGATGATAAAAAGCTTAGAGATAAACATAACTTCAAAGACAGTGTGGTAACAGATTTTTAACAAAGTAACAGTGGCTACCAGGTATTACAAACTCATTAAATTGTAAAATATCAGATCACATTTATTTACCTATTATATATGCAAGACACTATACCAGGCACTATATACTATTAATAATACATTTTAACTATGTGATATGGATTCTGTCTTTTAATGCTCGCAACAGCCCTATGAGTTATTATCTCATTTTTCCAAGTGAAGGATACAGGTAGATACAGTAACTTGTCCAAGATTTCATGGACAATAAAGGATGCCTGGGATTCAAACCAGGTCCATGGGATTTCAAGAGCCCTTGGTCTTAAACCTTACTGTAAACTGTCTCTCAGTTTCAAAGGTGAAAAGTAGAACTTTAAATGAACTACAGCACATAAAGTAGGAGTTACCAAAACCTCAACCCTGTCGGCTCTGCAACTTCTCACACATCTTTACCCTCTCTGTGCTGTTTAAAGTTAAAGCCTAAATCAATAATTTACCCATCATTTTTATATTTCACATCTATTTTCCAGCTCTGTCATTTTTCTTGGTAACAATCTCTCATTTGATCTTCGGTGCTGAGAGATATTACACAGGCAGGAGAACACAAGAGGCAAACCTTAAGGCAGCTCTATGCTACTCACTGTGCTTGCTTCTGAACATTTTTCCCCACTTCAAGGAAGGTGCTTAGCACATTCCTCTAACATGTATCACCTTTCATGATCAAGAGAGCATTTTCTCCACCCATCTTGAGGTATTTCCTAGGAATTCCTCACAGTTTGTCATAATAGAGAAATCTGAGTGCTACACTGGTAGAGTTGGAAATTGTCAAATAAATCCCAATAATTTCTAACTTTAAAGCATACAAATAATGAATTCTCTAGAATGTACCTGTAATAAGACATTTGGGCTCTGGATTGTTATCAAATGTACATTTCTCAAAAGCAGATAAATGGGTTGATTCTGCTTAATATAAATCTAAAGACATAACTTTTAATGATCCTAAATAGTCATTTGGCACACAGTTATTTCTGGATTATCACAGAATATACTTTGACTTTACTGTCCCTTTAAGATTCAGTAATCTTGTGGATCAGTGTTAACAAGTATACTATTAAAAAATTTAGTAACACTCGGACTCGGGAAGGGGAACATCACACACCAGGGCCTATCATGGGGAGGGGGGAGGGGGGAGGGAGTGCATTGGGAGTTATACCCGATGTAAATGACAAGTTGATGGGTGCTGACGAGTTGATGGGTGCAGCACACCAACATGGCACAAGTATACATATGTAACAAACCTGAACGTTATGCACATGTACCCTAGAACTTAAAGTATAACAAAAAAAAATTAATATATATCATACACATAGAGCTAAGGAAGTATCACTTTTCAGTCCCCAGGGCTTTCTTTTCTAATGTTGAACACAAAAAACATGAAATGTTTACCTGACTCTCAATATGTGGAGAAAAACTACAGATCCTAAGCAGGCATCAAAACGCTATTATAAATATATATTTAATAACTAATTTATATTATAACTTTTTCTTCTTTTTTTTTTGAGACAGGGTTTCACTCTGTTGTCCGGGCTGGAATGTAGTGGTACAAACATGGCTCAATGCAGCCTTGACCTCATGGGCTCAAGCTATCCTCCCAATCTCAGTCACCCAAGTTGCTGGCACCACAGCAGTGTGGCCACCATGCCTGGCTAATTTTTATTTTTAATAGAGATGGGGTCTCCCTATGTTGCCCAGGCTGGTCTTGAATTCCTAGGCTCAAGCAATCCTCCCACCACCTTGGCCTCTCAAAGCGCTCGGACTATATGAATGAATCACCACACCCAGCCTTATAAATAATAACTTTTTTTTTTTTTTTTTTTTTTTTTTTTTGAGATGGAGTCTCGCTCTGTCACCAGGCTGGAGTGCAGTGGTGCAATCTCAGGTCACTGCAACCTCTGCATCCTGGGTTCAAGTGATTCTCCTGCCTCAGCCACCAGAGTAGCTGGGACTACAGGTGCGTGCCACCACGCCCAGCTAATTTTTGTATTTTTAGTAGAGACAGGGTTTTACCATGTTGGCCAGGGTGGTCTCAATCTCTTGACCTCGTGATCTACCCGCCTTGCCCTCCCAAAGTGCTGGGATTACAGGTGTTAGCTATTGCGCCCAGCTATAAATTTTAACTTTCAAAGGACAATCACCTCAAGTAATTTAACAGACTAGACTTTATATATACATATACTTATACACTGAACATTTTAATATAGAATAAAGTAAAATAAAACCATTATCTTAATAAATTATTGCATTTCCTCTTGTTTTTCTATTTTCCTCTTCCTCACCTTTCAAATTCTTTCACAAAGTTCACTGTCATTTACCCTGCAACTTAAGTGGCATAGTTAAAGAATATAAATTAATCTTCTTTTAAGGGTGTACTGAGTGTTGCCTCTAGAACATTTTCCAGGTGCACCTTTGTTTTGGGTGATTCTCAGTTATAGATATTTGGATATTTGCTCAATCATAAACCACTGGTCTCTAGTCTATACATAAAATCCACCATTTCAACCTCATATTTTGAAAAAGGACTTATAAAAGCATAATCTGATCATTTTTGCTAAAGCAAATTAGAAAACAAAATAGGGTTTCATAAAATCTTAAGAATTGGAAAGAATCTTAAAAGATCTTTCAGCCTAGTCAACCACGAAAATTTGAAGCAAACAGGTTTGGGGAAAATGACAGTATCTTAAGGAAAGCAGTCGGATGAGGAACAAGAAGTCAGAGCAGAACAAGAAGCTGGACTCAATTATGAATGACAAGAATTCTTTTTCAAAAAAAAAGCAAAGGGAGAAAGTCCTTATTAAATAATGAGTAAAAAAAAATGTAAACCAAGTTGCATTTAGCATGATTAACCCAGGAGAGTGCTTCAAAAGCATGGTGTAGCTTTCTCCTTTTATGTGAAGGCTTCAGGTCAGCAGATTCAGAAGACATTCCCTTCAGGGTGAAACTTTTCTGTAGACAGCCTGCTTCAATGCAAGCCATTTTCTGCTTTGTTGCATTAAACGCCCTCAAAATTTACTAAATGTTCTCACAGTTGTCCTTGTTCCCTGTAAGATTTTTAAAACTCCGTAAAAGATCATTTTGCCAAGTAGAGAAGAGCATCCTTTTGCTTATTGAAACTTTATTAACATGCTAACATGACGTTATAGTTATTTCATGTGAACATGAGGTATATGAAGATTACAGTGACATTCATTCCAAAGCATGTCAAAACCACGGGCTTCCACTGAAATGGAAGAAAAGACAACAAACAAGTGCATGTAATTTAGAGGAAAAAGAGGCATGTGCTGCAAAGATATTATCAATACCCTCAGCACTGGACCAGCAGGCCTCCATATGACCCAATTCAGAATAATCCAGAAATAAACTTGTCTTGATTCTGGGAATTCATATATATTTAAGATAACACTTCACTCTAATTTTGAAAGTTATGACTGACTCCTAGTATCAGTGTTGCTGTTGATGTTTTAAAAAGCCTTTGGTTTTGGACCCATCAGCTAGTCTCTTCCTTTCCCCATCATACTGTCTGACCATCCCCATAAAAGGCAATGACCTCAAGTGTTCTCTTTGAATATTCTCTTGAGGGAACAATATTTTATTTGAAACAAGACCTCCTTAAGCAGACATCATCTCCATACCCACCACCTTCTGAAGAAGCAGTTACCCTATATTATCTACTATTAATAGTATTTAAAAACAGCGCCTCCAGGATGTTCGTTAGTGGTTCCTTGTCGTTTCTGCCTTCTCTGAGGCTTCACTCTGTCAGTTATCCTATCTTTGGTTAACATACAGTGAAGAACATGGGATCTTAAATGAGACAGTGCAAAATGGACCTTCACTGAATGCCTGGCATACAAATAAGAATTATTATTATACTATTATTATTGTTAAATACCTTCTAGCACCATGTACACATACTCAAGCCTCTTCAGAGGTGACTCTTCCCATTTCAGTTCCTCCTTCCAACTCTCTCCTCACAACCCTCTCCTTTATGCCTTCTCCCCCTCACTCCTAACCCTCCAGTCATGCTTTTTGCCACTCCACTGAAACTGTGTCAAAGTCACCTCTTTACTACATACAGCTCTATTATTTAGACATGCATATGCATACTAATTTTTATGTACTATATTAAAACATTTTGTATTTTAGAAACAAGACAAAAAAATTTTTTGTTGTTGTTAAGACAGGGACAGGGTCCCACTCGAGCCAGGAGTATGGTGGTATAATCACAAGTCACTGTAGTCTCAATTTCCCAGGCTCAAGCCATCCTCCCACCTCAGCCTCCTGAGAGCTGGGTGAGACTTCACTTATGCACCACCATGACAGACTAATTTTTTTTTGTAGAGACAAGGTTTCACCATGTTTCCCAGGCTGGTCTCAAACTCCTGGGCTCAAGTGATCCTCTCACCTGGGTCTCCCAAAGGCTGAAATTATAGGTGTGAGCCACTGTACCTGCCCAGGACATCCAGCTGAAATAAAACATCCACAATTCTTTTCAAACCCACTAAAAACGGCTGGGCACGGTGGCTCATGCCTGTAATCCCAGCACTTTGGGAGGCGGAAGACAGGCGGATCACCTGAGGTTGGGAGTTCAAGACCAGCCTGACCAACATGGAGAAACCCTGTCTCTACTAAAAATACAAAATTAGCCGTGCGTGGTGGCACATGCCTATAATCCCAGCTATTCGGGAGGCTGAGGCAGGAGAATTGCTTGAACCGGGAAGGCAGAGGTTGTGGTGAGCTGAGATCATGCCATTGCACTCTAGCCTGGGCTACAAGAGCAAAACTCCATTTCAAAAACAAAAACAAAAACAAAGAAACCCCACTAAAACCAAGTTGATATATACCTTTGATTTAAAGCATAAATTTCAGCCAAAATACTCTCTCTCATTTCTCTAGACCATGACCATCAGAAAATGTAATGGGACACAACCAAACCAACGTTCTAAAAGAATTACAGTCAACCTTGTTAGATGCAAAATACTTAACTCTTCCAAAATAAAGTTTAAATTAATGTTATTTGTCATTAACTGCCTAGATAATTTTTAGATGGAGCATGACAAAATGAATAATGTGAATCATCTTGTTTAACCATAAACACAGGGCAGATTTCACAACTTTATTTGAAAATTTGGTAATTAAAAAACATAGTAATAGTTGCCAAGTAAAAATACTTTGTTTACATTAAATATTTACACTAAATGTCACATGTAAAACAGATTCTGAGAATGTATTCATATTATAATGAGTTAAGGATTTAAGGAGTTAATTTTTCTTCAGAATTTAAAGTCTATGTCAAGAAAAGCCCAATCACAAATGTTGCCCTTTTTTTTGTTTTCCACTCTTAACTCTTTAGAACTCAAATGTTCAACCCACCAAAAGCAAGAGCAGAGGTATGTAACAACAGAAACATTCCAGCATGCTGGCATCATCTTCAGGGGCAGAAGGACGTTTCAAGTTCTGTGAATTCGCCTAGTCAAGGAACCCTCCTGTCAACTAATTGTACCACCCTTTCCACCCAACCACAACAGTCCCTTGCCAAAGACTGCTGTTTAAGAAATCTACTGTGTAGCTACTGAATATTATGTTGGTCAGCTTGTTGGCTGGGGAAAATGCCTGGGTGGTGGAGTAAGCCATCAAGTCTACTAGAGCTGCCACATACTATTGTTAATATCTATGTCCTGAACCTGGGCACTCAGCAGTGGAGTAATGTGTGGGGGCCAGGGGAGTGGTCAGAAATCCAGCCCAAATGCTTCAATCTCATATGCCAGGCATACTGTTACATCTTCCCAGAGGAAGGGTACCTTTTCCTAGCATGTACAAAGGTACATAATGGGCTAACTGTGGCCTTCAACCCACCTAACGAAGGAGAAAGAGGCCAGACAGTATCTGATAGGGAAGATGAAGGAGCTAAACTTTCACTTAGTACCTACTCTGTAATTACTAGAAGCTTCATATGAATTTTATTATTTCCTTTCATATCCTTCTTTCTATCATAAGGGGCACTGTTACTCCCCATTACATAGATAAGAAAAACTGCAGATTCAAGTAAATTGCCAAATAAGAGGTAGAAAAAAAAGATTTATACTCTTCTGTAAAAAAGATGAAGATATGTTTAATAATCCATGGTCGCCCTGGGAATAAGAAATATTCTTTTGGGTTTACAAAAGTTACTGCCTTCTAAATATTTTCAGGGTAGAATGAATAACCACATTAAAAGTTGGGTTAAGAACACCATAGCAAATAAATAGATAAATAAATAAACAAGAACACCACAGCTTGGCTTTCCATCCAAACCACAAAGGGAAGAGGGTAACTTCAACTCAAATACCTGAGACCCAAGAAAGTAGCAGAACAAAACCAAATAGGTCAAAATTAACAGAACTTAAAATCTGAGATACTCGCTTCAGAATCAGATCTTAAAGAACCATTGGCTTTCAGTTATTGGTCCCCTTATGCATTAACGACTATACAAGGCAATAATATAGCTTATGTTATTTTTAAAAAAACTATGTCTTCCGTATGAAACTGGAGAGACAATAAACATCACCCATGCCCCAGTTTCTGTAAACGAGTAATGACTGTTTTCCACATCAACTTTTACCAATGCATAAGCATTATTTCATGTGCTGTAATTACAGTGTCTCACTCACCTGAGGCCGAGTTCATCATATTCTGCTGCACTGGTGGACTAGTGGGGGCCGTAACGTTCATCTGGGACAGCATGGCCTTCCTGGGGTCCTGCCATGTTGTTGTCTGATCGATGTGACTAAGACAAAACAAACCACTGCATTAGGAAACAAATACCAGGTTCCAAAAACAATTCTTATCTTGTGGGTTCATAATCAAAGGGTGTCAAGAGAGCTCTGTAAAAGCATTAAGTCACGGAATCTCACTGCTCCCACCAGCCTCCCTCTGCAACAGACATTTTTCACCCTTAAATCATTCAACTTTCACCTCTTAGATCTTACAAGTGCAACATCTGAAAAAGTTATGCCTGGAATTTTAAGTGAAAGGAAATCATCTTCAATTAGTAAGATAAATATTACCCACTTCTAATGCAAAGATACAATGCAGTTTGTAAACTAAAAGAGTAACCATATGACTAAAACCCAAGATTCGTAAGAAAATCATACACTTTCCCCCTAGAGATAAGAATGCCAAATAACATAATTTTTAGGCCTAAAACCCCTTTTTAAGGTAAAACACCACAGAACCCCAAAACTCGTCTTCTTATATACTCCAAAGCCGAAGCAGAATTTAAAACTTCATCTGTAAGTTTTCATTTTCTCCTGTGGCTGCTGAATAACATGTTCTTACACAAAGCCCTATGATATTTGCTGAACATTTTCTATATAATTGTTAACTTACTGAGAAATACATGTATACATATAGATTTCTTAATCTATAAAGTTGGGAATTAAAACAGCCAAAGACTATAAAATGTAAGACTGCAAGGTATCTAGCACATTATCTGATAAATAAACTTCCATTAAGTACTAAGTTTTCTTGTAGCAAAGTTTCACTGTTTCAATGAAAGAAAAACTAGATACATTATACAAATAAAACTACCTGAAAAAGTATCCTGCATTAATAGCAGAAGTAATCAAAACTTTATATATAAACATCTCTTCAGTATCATTTATTACAGCAAACATTTGAAGCCAGTTAACATTTAATGATAGATAGGGAATTGGTTAAATAAACATGGATATATATGACGGACTGTATGCAGCTGCTGAATATGTTTTAGAAGAACATATAATATGAAAAAATATTAATAATACAGTTTTTAAAAATATGTTATAAAACAGTACTGGATAAGGCTAATTGTTTAAAGTGTGTGTGGGGGGGGGTGTGTGTGTGTAGTGAAAGTATATAGAAAGAATTAACATCAAAATGTTTTAACAGTGTTTATTTCTGGATGGTCAAATCACTGTTTTGTTTTGTTTTTTGCAGCTGTTTAAGTTTCAAATCTGAGTTCTCTCTTCTTTAATCATCCTATTGATAACTATGTAAATGGCAAAGAAATGACGCTTTGTGCCATTAGCTATTCGGAAATGGATCCAGACTGCTATCTCATCAATAATTCTATCTTACCACTAATACACTAAGAAAGAATCACAGGCTTTAGCTAGAATGGGACTTAAATAAATATTATTTATTGGAGATGAGAGAAGAATTCTTTCTTTGTGTGTTTTTTGAGATAGCCTCACTCCGTCACCCAGGCTGGAATGCAGTGGTGTGATCTCAGCCTTCCAAGTAGCTGGGATTATAGGTGTGTGCCACCACACTGGCTAACTTTTTTGTATTTTTAGTAGAGATGGAGTTTTACCATGTTGGCCAGGCTGGTCTTGAACTCCTTGACCTAAACGGATCTGCCCACCTCGACCTCCCAAAGTGCTGGAATTACAGGTGTAAACCACTGTGCCTGGCCTGGGAGAAAAAAAGAACTATGTCTCTTTAAGGAATAAAGATGCTATTACCTACATTTCCAACTATAAATACATGCACCCAGCCAGGCACGGTGGCTCACGCCTGTAATCCCAGCACTTCGGGAGGCCGAGGTGGATGAAACACGAGGTCAGGAGTTTGAGACCAGTCTGGCCAACGTGGTGAAACCCCGTCTCCACTAAAAATACAAAAATTACCCAAGCATGGTGGTGCGTGCCTGTAATCCCAGCTTCTCAGGAGGCTGAAGCAGGAGAATTGCTTGATCACGGGAGGCAGAGGTTGCAGTGAGTCAAGATCACGCCACTGCACTCCAGCCTGGATGACAGAGTGAGACTGTCTCGGAAAAAAAAACAAAAAACAAACATGCACCCATTTAGATGCCAAAGAAAATGTCGAATAAAATTAACTTTAGAATATTTTGTTTTCATTTATTCTATAGATTAAACTATGATAAAGAAATAATGTTTTATCAATTTGCAACAGTATACAGTTGGCCCATGAACAATGCAAGAGTTAGGGGCACCAACCCTCCCATGCAGTCGAAAATCCACATTAACTTTTGATTCCCAAAAACTTAATTACTGACAGCCTACTGTTGACAGTCCATTATGCTGTATTTATATATTATATTCTTACAATAAAGTAAATTAAAGAAAAGAAAATGTTATTAAGAAAACCACAAAAGGCCAGGCATGGTGGCTCACACCTGTAATTCCAGCACATTGGGAGGCCGAGGCAGGTGAATCGCTTGAGCTCAGGAGTTCAAGATCAGCCTGGACAACACAGCAAAACCCATTTCTACACAAAATATAAAAAATTAGCCAGGCATATGGTGCACACCTGTGGTCCCAGATACTTGGGAGGCTGAGGTGGGAAGACTGCTTGAGCCTAGAAGGTGGAAGTTACACAGTGGACTGAGATCGTGCCACTCCAGCCTGGGCAACATAGTGAGACCCTGTCTCAGAAGAGAACAGAACAGAACACCATGAAGAGAAAATGCATTTATAGTACTGTATTGTATCTGTCAATACCAATACCATTAAGTTTATATCCTTTGTTTATAAGATGAATCGTTTGTCTGAAATGGTGACAATCACAGCTACCTATCAAGGAATTCAACTTTTTCCTCTAATGCCATGACTCTTCTCTGGTTCACAGGGGTGTGTAAAAGTTTTGATAAATTTTAACTTCTGTAATAAATTTATATATATTTTATGGTAGGAAATGATAAAACAGACTACTGTCTATATATATTTTATGCAGTCATGAGACACCTAGATTTTCCTTAATTTTTTTGATTATTTCCAGGGTATGAAGTTCATGTGAATTTTTCCAAATTGTCACCAATCTACAAAAAAATTCCAATATATTTATTGAAAAAAATCCACATATAAGTAGACCCATACAGGCCATATCAATATTGTTCAAGGGTCAACTGTACACACACACAAAATCCTTCTTTTTAATCACAAAGATTCTACAAAAACATCGCATATCACAAACGAACTATTTTTGCTAAGACCAAACGAATTGCTTGCCAGGTTCACTCGTCCCAGATACCTGCAATGGTGCCTTCTCTTACCTCCCTGTCTTTGCTCAAATGTCATGTTCTCGGTAAGGCCTTTGCTGGCCATATCATCTAAAATTCACCATATCCAAACTCCTAACTCCCTCTGCTTGACTTTATTTTTGCTTGATAATATTTTACTTATTTTGTTTGCCTGTTTTCCCCAATGAGAACATAAACTCTAGAAAAATAGGAACTTTGTCCATTTTATCTAGCACTATATGGTCAATGACTTGAAAAGCGCTCAATAAATATTTATCAAATAAATTAATAAAAATAAAGCTATTTTCTTTTGCCATCACAAACTTTCTCTAAACATCTTTGTAGCCTTACTGACTTTAGCAACACCTACCTTTTCCAAAAATGAAATCACAAATAAGGATTGCAGACCTACTAGGATTAGCAATACAGAAATTATTGGTGACACTGGACAACAGCCATTTCAGTGGGACAGTGAGAGTACAGTGAGTAGGAAGTAAAGAAGCAGACAAATTCAGTTGTGCACAGGAAATCAATAAAAAGCTAACTAGATGGTTATGAGTTTTCGTTTTTTGAAGAGGAAGGGACACAAGTATTTAAATGTGAACACAAAGTAGCTGAAGATGTGCGAAGGGATTATTGATGGGGCACAGTCATCCTTCAGAGAGTGGGAAGGAAGAGGATACAAAGCATTGCTTCCACTGTAACAGGAGGTAAGAAAGCAAGCAAATAACTTCATTGGCTGGTGAAAGTTAAGCAAGTTCTCGTGTTACTGGCAACTGCAATGCCAGTTATGTGGTATCACCAGGATTAAAAACACGTCTTTTAGCTTCTGGCTCAGGAGTTCTTGTCACTCCATCTCACTGGTCTCAAAGTGGAAAAGGGTTTTTCTAAAATGATAGTTTGCTGCTAGCCGAGTAGAATTTTTACAGAGAATAATCAGTCAGTAAAACCAGAATCCTTTTAAATGCTTTCTTTTTCAAATCATCTATTAAGACAAATCCAGAACTAGCACATAAACTCTGCTGTCAGAACAGAAAGCTACATATACTATACCTAATACGCAATATTCATGATTTGCTAACTGATAGCACTGGTAAAGAGAGAAATTGGTTATGGCGGTATTATGCTTACTATTTCTACGTGGTTAAGTTGGTGGTTTGAAGCTTTAAAAAAATATGCTGGGCTGAGTGTGGTGACTCAGGCCTGTAATTCCCCCTCTTTGGGAGGCCAAGGTGGGCGGATCACCTCAAATCGGGAGTTCAAGACCAGCCTGACCCACATGGAAGAACCCCGTCTTTACTAAAAACATAGAATTAGCCGGGCATGGTGGCGCATGCCTATAATCCTAGCTACTCGGGAGGCTGAGGCAGGAGAATCGCTTAAACCCAGGAGGCAGAGGTTGCGGTGAGCCAAGATCACGCCATTGCACTCCAGCCTGGGCAACAAGAGCAAAATTCTGTCTCCAAAAAAAAAAAAAATCCTTTATGTAAATCAAGTGCTGTCTTCTATACAAACTTAATATAGATTTTTGATTTTTTTTTTTTTTTTTTTTTTTTTTTTGAGACGGAGTCTCACTCTGTCACCCAGGCTGGATGGAGTGCTGTGGCCGGATCTCAGCTCACTGCAAGCTCCGCCTCCCTGGTTCACGCCATTCTCCTGCCTCAGCCTCCCAAGTAGCTGGGACTACAGGCGCCGCCACCTCGCCCGGCTAGTTTTTTGTAGTTTTTAGTAGAGACGGGGTTTCACCGTGTTAGGCAGGATGGTCTCGATCTCCTGACCTTGTGATCCGCCCGTCTCGGCCTCCCAAAGTGCTGGGATTATAGGCTTGAGCCACCGCGCCCAGCCAGATTTTTGATTCTTTTGAAATATCTGCTACATTTCTTGAGGCTACTCTTCCTCCAGAGGTAATGTTTTCCCCAGCTGCCCACAAAGCATCTAATTTCTATCCAGCCTTTTAAAGACCTAGAAACCTGCTCCTTTTAGAAGCCTCCTCTGTAGAAGAGTAAGGCAGACATATATTACAATCCCAGCTCTGCCAGTGACAATCTGGATTGTGTGGGCAATTTTTATCAATCTGCTCCACCTTTAATAAAGTGGGGTTGATTTATTTACTTACTTTCCAGGGTTGAGGTAATTAAATTCAGCAACATATATAAAAGCAACCAGGACTGTGACTTCTGGTACACAAAAAGCCCTCAAATATTTCATTCCATTGCTACCCCAATATTTAAAATAGGAAAAACTTCATGGTGAATGGGCCAAGAATATGTTTTGTTAAAAATGAGATAAGAGTTCACTTAAGTGAAGATGACGGGCCTAGTTTAAGAGCTTTAAAAGGAGTTTGGTTTTCACCGGTAAGTAATGAAGAGATGCAGTAGGTAGACGCTACAAGTTTGAAGGCAAGGAATAGAAATGATAAAAATGTTTCTGGACCATTACTTCAACCTGCAGAGAGCTATCAGCTTAGAGAAAGAATGAACTAGAAGCCTGGACATGTGAACGGAGACCCTCCTGCCACAGGCCGAGCACTGCGCCCTGGGTACCTGCTGGCTGGCTGGGCTCTGAGAACCTGTGTGGCACTGCGACCTGTCAATAAATACCTCACCAGCAAAAAAAAAAAAAAAAAAAAAACCACAGAGAGAGAATGAACTAGAAAAGGAACTCAGCAAGTGTAGACATACTGGCTCCTAGGGGAAGAGAAGCAATATAATAATTTGGAAATAAAATAAAAATCTCATTCCTATAACCAAATGCCACAAAATATTAGTTGCTAAAAACTTTTCCATACAATTTTTACTTAAGCCATAAGACAGTCAGATCTGTCAATATAAACCAAAGCAAAGAATAAACAATATTTCTTAAGTATTAGTCAAAGCTCATCCTAATAAATTCTAAGACACACTTCAAATTCTTGGTTGTGTGTTTTATTTTCAAATGCTGAATTTATAACCCTTATTTAAGGAACACTGAATCAAAACGGGTTTTATAGTAATGAAAACACTGATGACTTTCTTGCATCTATCTTCAAAATTTAGGATTATAATTTTATAATGCTAATTTGTGAAAGCACTAGTAGGAGGTTAGTACTCGTGTAGGTTAGTAAAATAAATTACTAAAAATAATATACTAAGAAAGAGATTAACATTGATACTGTGATAAGGTTTGGAAACTTCAAAGAATAGATACTATCAATTCTTTCATATACCTGCTACTCAAGTGTGGGCCTTGGGCCAGCAGCACTGACCACACCCAGGAGCTAGTTAAAACTGCAGAACCTCAGGCTCCACCCAACCCACTGATGAAGAATCTACAGCTTAATGAGATCCTCTGTATTTTCGTTAACGTTTGAGAAGCACTGCCTTAGATACTACTTTGAGATTTGACCATCTACATTGTTTTAAGAATGACATATGAGTTAAGCATCCTCTGCAACTCTGTTTGTAAAATGATTCCATCTTCGTTAAAATCTAGAACTAGTATCAGTAGAATGAAGCTGTTTTTAAACTTAAACCTAACTATATTGTATCTTTTGTCCTCTTTTCATAATCTGTTTTTGAAAATACGTTTTTTCTAAACTAAAAAACTTGTAAAATCGATTTTTCACAAAATCCCAACAGTGTAATCAGATCGTTTGTACCTGTGCATAGCTACCTAACAAACTGGTTCCTTCCAAATCTGCTAAGATTTCGTGATGTCAGATGGCACAAATTAGGCGTTAGGAATTTAACATAATCTACAAACGATAAATAGAAGCTTTTTATGGACACTGCTAATATCATAATTAGAAACTTTTAAAAAAAATGCAGCTGTCAAGTGTTTAAGCCCTTAACACACCTTTAAGACCATCTTTGGCCGGGTGCGGTTGCTCACACCTGTAATCCAGCACTTTGGGAGGCCAAGGCAGGTGGATCACAAGGTCGGGAGATCGAGACCATCCTGGCTAACAGGGTGAAACCCTGTCTCTACTAAAAATGCAAAAAATTAGCTGGGCGTGGCGGCGGGCGCCTGTAGTCCCAGCTACTTGGGAGGCTGAGGCAGGAGAATGGCATGAACCCGGGAGGCGGAGCTTGCAGTGGGCCGAGATCGCGCCACTGCACTCCAGCCTGGGCAACTGAAAGAGACGCCGTCTAAAAAAAAAACGACCATCTTCATTGTGTTGTAAGGGGAAAAGAGAACGCGCTTTTGATGATAGTGACCTGCTCAGACACTGAATTTTTTCTGATAAAGGTGAACAAAGATAACATGACAAAAATGTGCTTTATGAGCCCAAAAGAGACATCTGGGCAACCAAGTCACCCATTTCCCTGAAGAAAAGTGAGAAAATTTAACTTAAATATATTTAAAACCCCAAAGCCTAATATTTAATGAGAAATCAAGTGACCAACTAGTTTCTTTTTTTATTAAGAAAAATTGCTTTTAGGAAACAGTAAGATTAAAACTGGAAAACCAGGAATAACATAAAATGCTGTGAAGAATGTTTTAAGCTTCTAATATTGTCAGACCCTCAAAATACTACGATGGCTGTAGTGGGAGTGGGCAGTCAGCCCAGATTTACTGCTCACTTATCAAGCCCATGTTTGCTGTGCAAGTGTTACTGAGTCACATGCTAGAGGCTGTTCCCAAACTAGCTAAACCTACACGCTGAATTGATTCTAGGAACAATGATACATTGTTCAATCTAATCCTTCCATGAGCCACAGTTCCTAAACCACAACTATATGCTTTTTATATTTGTATATGCCCACGGTGGACTATTTCTAGAACCTCAAAAATTCAGTGATTATGCAAATACTATATTTCCTTGATATGCATGACAAGACTTATACATTTTGCCTCTATGGTAATACGGTTTCTGCATTACAGGAAATCAGAATCTTAAATTGAAATTTAAATAATTAAGCTATCACTGCTGTTAATGAGTTAAAATTATGAACAAGTGTGAGCAGAAATTCATAAAATCAAAGATGACCATTTATTGTAAGTCTACAAACTGCACACCACACTATAATCTGACCCTATAGCTTTAGGTTTGATAAAATTAACATTTGCCCGCAAGCATGAAACCAATTTAAACACAACTTAACCATGCTGACAAATAAAAAAAGTGACATGCTGACATGTTTACATATAATACATCTCCCCTGAGAAATGATTACTCCCTAAGGAAGGGATGAGGATGGACCAGCCATGAGAATAATGCCAAAGCTCAAGTGAAGGCTTCCTGAAGCAAACACAGTTCTCTCAATCTTGATTCCAAATGGCGTTTATCTGAAGTTATGTTCAGCAAAATTGAACATCTTTTCCTAATGCCATAGTGACTGAGAATATTCCTCCCAAAAGTTCAACAATTGTATTTGTCCTGATTTCACGATATAGAAAATCATAGATATCATTAAAGTATGAACTGAAAACAAAGACTAGAATTCCAATTACAAGGTCCACCTAGCTCTCTTCGTAATAATCACCTTACCGGGAAAAGGGAAGAAAACAGAAATGGCAGAACTAAAAATAAAAGAAATTTAAAAACAGCCCTGAGAAATTTTAGTTACAGAAAGTCTACTGTGAATGTTTTTCAAAATGTGATTCCCAAACAACCTGCATCAAAATTAGCAGGGGAGACTTATTAGCACACCTGGGTATCTTTACAAATAACAGTTATTTTAGGAAAATAATTGACCTAGCAGTTTTACATGTTCTTTCATAATCTCGGATCCTTACATACAATATGACACTTATTTACCCAAATGAGCCAAATTAGGAATTCAACTTCTTCAAAAGATAGTTAGTGGTTTTCTCATGTTCTACTGTTTTGCTTAAACTGACATTCCTGAGCAAATACTATTTTAAATGGAACTACTACATGTCAGATGTCAAAAAGAAGTGAACTTTCTTATACAGGTTAGAGACACTGGCAGTATTACCTTTTCATTTTATAACTGTCAGTCTAGGTACAGAACAAAAACAAAAAGTGTGAAGATGAGACAAATGGATGGGTACCAACTCTGACCTCATTTGTCACGACAAAAACTTAGGAGTAATGCTCTCAACCAAGGACCAGTAAGGAAGACAGGTTGAGGCAGTCAAACAACGTTATAATCAGTGTTCTGTGGCCACATCAGACACCAGTGGCTTCCAAATAAGGATCTGTTCAGTCGGCTGGCTCATACGACTACAGTGAGGGAATCTAGTTACAAATCTGGAACCACATTCATTGTATATTTATGGTTACATTCAAATTTTCAACTGTTAACAACATAACAGGGCTTCAGCCACCCAAAATATTAATATAACACAAGTCTAACAGCCAGGGAAACATTTCCCAAAGGGTAATCACCAGGAAGAGAGTCAGGAAAATCCACACTAAACACTTCTTAGCTAAGTGGGCAAATGGTCTTCATCAAAATAAAGTGTATATGGAACTTGTAACATAAACTGCTGACACAACCCACTCCTCCTCCAGCCATTTTGATGAAAATAATACAAACAGAAAAGGAACCTTCTGTATTCTTTACCACTTACTTTTAACAAGTTTGGTTAACACTACAGAATGTCTTCAATCATCTAAAAAGATTCATATTGTTAGTAAAATAACTTGCGGAGGGACCCCAAAACATAAAACAATTTAACTTTTACATATTCTATACATAATGTATGTCAAATAATGACATGGTTTCTATACAAATAGATACTAAGCACAGTCTTAACTACTCAATAAATGATACAAAACATCTATTTTAATGATGTTTCATTATTTGTTAGATGTCATTTTAGGAAATGTTATTTAGATAACTTTGAAACTTTGCTAATGCTTTCAGGGCTTCCATCATCAGAAGAGAGGGCAGCACAGTGGTGGAAAGGCATTAGATTTATTTAAGTTGGGAGCTAGGTTACCCAATCTCAGTGAAGTAATTTGACTTTTCTGAACCTCTACTTAGCAGCTGTGATATACAATAGGCCACCATTAAACAGGAACAAATACTTCACCTATTGATTGCCTACTGTGCTGTGCAAAACTAAGCATGTTATCCATATAACCATTTTTAAAGTAAATAAAATAATACCTGATGTCAACACTGTTCAGTCTTTTGGCTCACATGTGTGCTGTGAGGGAATCATATTTAGCTACAAACCTAAAACCATATTCACTGCATATTTATGGCAACATTCAAGTTTTCAAATGTTAGTAACACACTGGGGGTTAAATTACCAATAAGTAACAAATTACTTTAAAGTAAGTAAAGGAACCCTTGGCTAAATAAAGGTTACTGGTGATAATAATAAATTAATGAATAAATTTTACATGTAGGACTATGACAGATATTAAGGCGGTTTACCAGATCTGTGGATTTCATATGTGGCAAAAGAGTGATGGGATTCTTTTAATCATGGCCAAAAATTCTTGCAATAGTCACCCATCATTCTTCCATTAATATCTCTTTGTATGAGTATAACATGCTGTGTTTTCTCTGTATATATGCATATACACACATACATATATACACACACACGCATGTATAATTCTTTTAAAAGAAAATAAATGCTAGACACTCATACAAATCAAGCTTACAGGACTGGCTTACTTAGAAGAGTCAGTAGTCTTTCAATACCAAATTATAAATACAGATTAAATGTCTCCTTTCTGTCTCCTCTGGATTTAACATGTTTACAGAGAGACAGTAAGAGAACACAGCGTGGTATAATCATACAAAGATACTTTAAATTCCCTAGGTCACCAGAATCAGAACATTTGTTCAGGCTGAAAACTAGGATTCAACTTGCTTTCTGTTAAGTTGCAGTGAAAAGTGATCCTGTCAGTGAAAATACAGCTTTCTTCTTTGAATCTCTCAAGTTAAATGACTATGAAATTCCATTATACTATGAAATATATTATCACCTTTTTGAGGGGAATTTTTATGGATATTGGTAGAAAATGTTACTAATAGTCACAGTCATGGTCATTAAAAAGAAATTATTAAAAAGGTTATACTGTAAATATTAAATAACATGATCACTTAGAGACTGCCTCAATCTATGAGACCCACGCTAGCAGGTTGGATCTTTAGTGTTACTTACATGAGGATTACACAGAGCGTGTGTTCACAGGTTTCTAGGTCTTATGGACTTTTTTTTCCTTTTTTTAAGAGTTCCTCTGTATGGAGAGGAATATTCTTCTAGTCTCTCATTAAGATGTCAGATGTCAAATGCCTAGCAGCTCACTAAGAATAAATTCAAGCTCTGGGAATCTAAAAAGTTAGTAAAAAGGCTGTTTACTAAATTGGAAGAAAGATAATTGAGTACAGCAAATATATTAGGAGTTTCATTGAAATTCTTTTCAAAATTCTTCCAATAGCTAAAAAGATTAATAATTACTGAGAAAGGTTCCTGAAGCAGAAACTCAATTTGGTTATCCACAGAACTCACTTCATTGAATTTCTAATTCACGTATAATAAATGCATAGAAAATAACTGATACTTTAATGCTGTATCAGAAAACACTCTTGGATTTTAAGGTGCGAAGACTGACATAGCTAAGAAATATAAAAGAAAGATGACTTCTCTACTATCTTTTTTAAAAAGAAGACAAAGTTCTATACACGTAAGAGCTTTCATAAAATGTTTTGTCCACTACAACTGTGGTGGGGAGGAGCAGTGGCAGAGTGGGCAGTGACTTTAACCATCTGTGGATCACTCATATCTGTGATACTGTGGAAAATTTTGGTCACTATTGCTCAAGACTGACATGTAACTGCTACACAAAAGATGAACTATGAAAATGGCTTAAGGGATGGAACAAAGAGTAGGCCTAATCGGACTTGGAACACCTCAGTCTATAAAGATGAAGTCCACGTGGAGATGTGACTAAAATCTAAGAGAAAAGGAAAACTGGAAAGTTCTCAAAATATAAAAAACACTTCACATCGGAAAGGAAACTTCACCCACAGATCACTATGTCATGTCTCCATGCCCTTGTTCACATAGTACCTCCGCCTTCAATTCCTTTCCCATCCCCACTCCTCTCCTGTCAAGTCTTTGAGGCCAGCTCAAACGTCCACTCTTAGGAAGGTTTCCCTGAGCTCTCTCAGCCTCCACACAGCAGCTAACAGATCCGATGCTCCCCTCCTGTATTTCTGAGGAAAAACCCAGAACACATATATTTCCAAGAAAGGCTGTTAAGTTTCCCTTTAATTGCCCAAAGACAGCCCAACTTACTTCTACTAATTGAAGCAAACACTAAAATATATTCAGATTACTCCGTTATGTTCCAGGCATAATCTGAATCTTTTGAAACACTCAATAGTTTAACCTTTTGAATGGCTTCATCTGGTGATTAAGCAAACAAAAATAGAATTGCTGAAATCGAAGGGCAAACTTACACAGAAGAATACAATGTTGGAAGGAAACTTGGAGACCACTGACCAACTGTTTCATTTTATACAAAAAGAAATGGACATTTAATTAAGGGCCCACAATGAGACTAAAACACATATTTTCACACTCACAGAGTAGCCTGGCTTTCCCTAGACAAAACCCAGACTTACCTCTCAAATCAATGAGGCTAATCTACAGAGGCCAGAGTGAAAGGCACATGGCTACCGCCTTACTTGTCACCTCCCCAACAACTGCTAACATCGGGGTCACTGGTAGAAGCAGCATCTATGACTACTTTCAGGTCAATGACTGAGAGGCTGAAAACTCACTACAAAGCTGTTTCCTCAGCATCTTACAGCTAGCTTTTCATTAGCCAGGTGAGAAATGGTTACTGAAGACTATATATGAACCAGATTGAATACAATAATAGTTCACTTATCCAGGCCATCAATAAAGACAGTATAGGCCCAAAGTTCCTTCACAGATAAGTGAAAGGACCTCTTCATTTGGACTCCCAGGTGCTTGGCATTTCCTATTAACTACTGTTTCTAATCTGTTGTCTTAAGTTATGGGGAAAATATCTGGTGGTTACACCGAAGCCTGTTTATTCCTGGACACACAGCTGTGCTCAATAATGTTGTCTGGCCTCAGTTAAGTGAGCTGTGATACACAGCTTATGGGATGACTGCTCCTCTTAACTTTGTAGCCCAATCCTCCCTCACTCTGTACATAATTAAAGCTTACAATGGTCGCTCAACCATGCCTGAGGTGATGGCACTAATGCAGGCAGAACTAGAATTCAAGTCTCCTGTCAATCAGCTTCTCTCCACAATCCCAACCCTCTCCATACCACCAAAGAAAACCACACGAAACCTAAGCCAAACAATATTATCTGAGCTACGGTTTGTCTAAAGCACTTACTGAACACCTACTAAGTGCCAAGTATTGCTGACATCAAAATGAATAACACATAGTCCTTGAACTGGAGGAGCTTATCTTCTAGTGGGAAAAATCCATAAAGATAAAACTTGAATACAAAATGATAGAGGTTAGAAAGGAATATAAAATGATCTATGAATGAATATAAAATGACAGAGGATAGAAAAAGGTTTAGGGTGTTTATGGAAAGGTTCTTGGTACAACCTAGCGATACAGAGGAGGACACATAAAGGTGATAGCCTCTGAAGGGAGTGCTGAAAAATCTATAAAATTAGCCAGCTAGAGAGACTGGAGAAGCATTCTTGAAAGACAGGCAAGGGGAAACCATGGGCTAAATTACAGAGATGTGATTTCTGTACCACTTAAATGAGAGAACCCAAGTACATTTCAACTAAACCCCTCTGGCTGAAAAAAGGCTTAACATGATTCTAGCAACCAAATGTATCTCCAGACATAGCCAAATGTACCCAGGAAGAAAAGGGACAAAATCATCCCTTGTTGAGAAGTACTGTTCTAGTCTTAAGAATAAAGACCATGTTCAGCTGGGCACTGTGGCTGAAGCCTGTATTCCCAGCACTTTGGGAGGCCAAGGCGGGTGAATGATGAGGTCAGGCATTCGAGACCAGCCTGGCCAACACAGTGAAACCCCGTCTTTACTAAAAATACAAAAATTAGTTCAGCATGGTGGTGCACACCTGTAATCCCAGCTACCCAGGAAGACAAGGCAGGAGAATCACTTGAACCTAGGAGGCGCAGACTGCAATGAGCCAAGATCGTGCCAATGCAATCCAGTAAGAGTGAAAGAGCAAGACTCTGTCTCCAAAAAAAATACTATTTGGATGTGTGTGTTTTCACTGAAAAAAGATTTGCATGTGTAAAAAATTTTTGACAAGGTTCTATTAATATTCTTAATATGTCTTAATATATTTTTTAATGTTTGAAGGTTTAAAGCATAAATTAAGCCAATACACGTATTTTTAAATTACTGCAAGCCATACACAATTCTATAGACATGTGGGGGCTAAAAAATGAGTAGTAGAAGACAGAATCCCTGCACTCGAGGATGTCATTTAAAGGGAGAAAAAGAGGGTGAAACCATTAGACAATCAAATACATTATATAATGCAGGCTTAACTTGGTAACTAAACTATTTGAGAATAGATTTTATATCTCGACAATTTGCTGTGTAAGATAACTAAGCACTATGTCATCACTTTAAAATCTCCCAAGACACTGACTGGCAATACTTTACTTGGCCAAAGATCAAAACATTCTGAAACTTCTTGGTTGGCAGACAAAAGACAAGAGACACTAAAACGATACCTCTAATTTCTGTGTAAAGTAGTAAGCAGGCCGGATGCAGTGGCTCACGCCTGTAATCCCAGCACTTTGGGAGGCCGAGGCAGGAGGATCACCTCAGGTCAGGAGTTCAAGACCAGCCTGGCCAACATGGTGAAACCTCGTCTCTAGTAAAAATACAAAATTAGCCAGGCATGGTGGCGCATGCCTGTAATCCCAGCTACTAAGGAGGCTGAGGCAAAAGAATCGCTTGAACCCAGGAGACAGAGGTTGCAATGAGCTGAGATAGCCTCATTGCACTCCAGCCTGGGCCACAGAGCAAGACTCTGTCTCAAAAACAAAACAAAAAAAACAAAAAAACAAAAAAAAAACACCACTCAAAATCTCTTTTTTAGCAAATATCAGTAGAGGAGTGAAAAGATATGCTCCAGTAATCTGTATTTCTTCATATATGCAATTAGTTAATGAATGTTCCTGAGCAACAACTATGGGCAAAGTCATCATGCCAGGTGATGTGAGGTACAGAATAACGGAGATCCAGTCTCTAACTGGAGTCCAAAGTTGCAACAGAACAAGGAAGAGGAGGAAAATAAATTTAATCTTTTATGTGACTGAAAACAAAGGTATTCATCGTTCCTTTCCCAAATTCTTCCTACTTTTCCATGATCACAAAAGCAATATTAAGTTACTTACATATCATTTCTGTTTTTACTTTCTATACTCAGCAATAACAAGTTTGGCCAATCATTCAGATACACCTTACTTAAAGTGTACTCCCTGCTGCACAAGCCACATCTTCAACACAATTCATGTTAGTCTTTCCCCTCCCTTGACAACAAACCTGCCTTCCCTCTTTCATCCATCTCCTGGCTTAACATTCATTTTGAAACCATTATCTCACCAGCTTCTTTTCTCTCTTGAAGGTGTCCTATCAATTTCTAATCCAGTATACATATCATATCCATTGTATTCCATCTCCCTGTACAAACCATGCCTCTTTCTTCTCTTATCCTACAGCTCCTTCAAAGCCTGGCTCTAAAATATGTCTGTTCAGGAAGTTGTAGGTTGACCCCAATGGCTGGTGATCTCCTATCTAAATGCGCTCAGGTTACATAGCATTAATATACCTTCAATTTGTTGCTTTATAGGAACAAGATTTCCTCCAAATCCTCCAGTATTGCATTTTGCCCAGAAGGGTCACTTTAATAACCAAAAGGAACTCATATTTCAAACTGTAACTAACAAAAACTACATAGCAACACATGAAGAGGTAAAAGATATCAAAATACCACACAAAGTAGTAAAAATGTAGTATTTTAACAGGCTCTATCATATGCAGCTAGTGGAACAACAAACAGTTATAACTGTACTAGAGAACTGTTTGGCAATATTCAAAGATTATAGTTAAACAGTCTGAAAATATACAGCCAATATGTTAGCAATGGGTTACGAGATCATTTATTTGTTCTTTTGGCTTTTATATATTTTCAAACATTTCCTCCTATATTAAATCTCTACATGTGCAATAAAAGGCATAATTTGTAATATGTTCTTAAAAGTAGATTGATATAATGACCAAGAACAGACAGAAGGTGAGGAAAGGCATTTCAGATACTGATGTCCAGAGAACAGTAAGATCAATACTATCTTAAAAATATATTGAATAAATACCTTATAATGATTCTAGTGCTCTATGGCTACCCTCGAGTTGACACCAATACTGAGTATCATGAACTCTCATGGGTTCCTTAAACCAGACACATTAATGCCATCCAAAAATCATCAGCGTGAAGAACACTTTAAGTACATGGGATTTACTGAACTGAGTGAACCACCAATAAACCATGTAAGTCTTTGTTATAGCTCTTGTTTTTTCAGTTCTTGTCTATTACACAAGATTTCTCAGATAAACTTAATCCAAAGCTTCTCTTTTTGCAAAAACATAAGTGTCATAAATGGACACTTATTTCAGCTCTCAAACTAATGATCTTCTTAGGCTCCCCCAAAGCCTTGAAACCATGTGTTTATAGACAAGTCAGATGTTTACTTGCAGCTTAGAGATCAAAGCTGCAATTTCTTATAAGTCAACTAAGAAACACCAAAGTTTCCCAATTTTAAGCATGCTCTATTAACTTCATATGTTATAAAACTGGCTAGAATTTTAAAACAGAGTAAAACCATTCAAAATTCTTAAGTGTCTAATACAGACTGTACTCTGTTAATTATTCTAAATAACCAAGGATAGCCATAAAGTTAACATAAATCTAGAAAATTCAAAGATGCTTTCAAAAATCCTTTGTAAAACTTTAACTTCCACAATACACTCCAATAATTTCTAAAATCTACATAGTAGACATTTTCTTCTCCTTTTACATGACTATCATTCTAATATCTCTAATATGCCAGTTTTTAAAGCCCGTGGTATAGCTGGCAGAGAAATGGTGTGGTTAACATGAAGTAATATGTACACGTTTACGAAATGTTTAGTAAAAGCTGCTGAATATAATTAAAATACGTAAGCAAAGGACAGCTAATGATCTAGTTTTAAGATAACTTAATGGTGGAATAAAAGAATGGTAGAGAAGAAAGACTTCCTAAAAACCCCAAAAATAAAAATAATGTCACAGAGGCTCTGCCTGTGTAGAAGCCATTCTCAGGGGTGGAGATCCAGTGCTGAAACTGATTCTGCCTGTACTTCTTGTTCAATAACTTGGTCATATTATTTAATCTTTAAACTTCCTCTCCTCATCTGTAAATAGGGATAATGTGCACCTGCCTTAAGCATAAAAGGTGCTCAATGTTAGTTCATTTCCACCAGAGTTTGGATTTCAGCAATTAAATTTAATAATTTCAAAAGGTAGAAAACACTAGAAAGATGATCTTGTTAGCCCTCAAACTCCAGCACGTACATGTAGAAATTTACTATAATATGTTTATCTCTTCATAGTATCAGAATAGAGACTAGAATTTACATCTAAAGATGACTACTGGAGTGCTCTGGCATATTACACTATAAATCCTCATGAGGCTATAATGAGGATTACATTAAAAAAAATGCAGCTAAAGCACAAAGCGCAGACCTGGTTAAATAAACATTCAAATACATTTTAGTATATAATAGTGGTTACATGGGCTTTGGTGCCAGATTAACAGAGCTAGAATCCTAAGTGTGCCACTTCTTAGTTCTATGATTTTGGCTGAACTGTACCCTAGCTTTCTCAAAAATAAAATAGAGATAACAGAGTTACTGTGAAGACTCACTGAGTTGCACCAAAAAAAGGAATTAAAGCAGTGCCTAGCACACAAGAAGAACTCTTTAAATGCTAGTCATTATTGTTATTATTGATAGATTTCAGAACAAATCATGCCCTTGAAATTCCCCTGAATACAGTAAAAGCCAGATACAGTATTTTAAATCCGCTTAACAACATTTGAGCATAATGAGTTGCCGTGCTGGAAGAGGAATTAGAGATATGGACCCAACGAAGAATTCAAGTTCCAGAAGCAAGGCAAGTACAGAATCTCAATTCTGCACCAGAATGGAAGTACCTTGTTTAATCAAAACTAAGACCCCATGAATTACAAGAAGTACCCTAATTTCAGAGGTTAAAATGTAAAAAATAGACATATTAGAGTTGAGGAAATGCTATAGGAATAAAAATGAGTGAAGTAATGCTATGAAAGTTGGGATGAGGGAGGGGTTCAAATGTTATTAGTATGACCTCCAGGAAAAAAACTGTGACACATTTGAGTTAGAACTGAGCCTTAAATGATAAAGTAAAAATGAGGGGTGTGTTAAGACCTTCTCAGGGTAAGTAGCCGAAGTAGTAAGAGCATATATAATGCTCCAATGCATGCATGAATATACAACATGCAGAAGAGGTGCATCTCTTTAGTGCACTTGATTGGTGGTGTCTCACAGGCAGGGAGAGAGGAGTGAGGAGAAGAGGTGGCAGATGGAGATGAGGCTAGAGGCCAGGGCATGGTGGCTCACGCCTGTAACCCTAGCAGTTTGGGAGGCCTAGGTGTGAAGACTGCTCGAGTTCAAGACCAACCTAGCCAACATAGTGAGTTCAAGACCAACCTAGCCAACATAGTGAGACCCTGTCTCTATCTGTTTTTCATTAATTTAAAGAGAGGGAGAGATGAGGCTTCTTAGAAAGGTGATGTGGGGCCAGGCTATGGACCTTAATCTGTAGGTGGTTGTTGCATGACTTGTCCAAGTACATTACTTGTATGTAATTTAAATAACTTAACTAAGTAAACTGATTCCTTGACATACTGACTTAACTAACTTGACCTAACTGAATTTTGATCAAATGATCTGTCTTTACTATCTGGGTCAAGGAAGAGGGTTTCTCTTTCAGTCTCTCTGGCAGATGGCAGTTTCATAGCCACTTATGTCCTGAAAGACTTCAAGACAGTCAGGAATCAAAACACTGCAAATATTGGAAAGTCCAATGAGCAAAATGAGTGAGCAAAGGAGTAAGGAAAGTAGAAATATATATAAGGCATCTTGGATCTGAGAATAGGAATACTGAATTTATGAAGTATTATTAATCCTGTCCATCAGATGGAAACTTGTGAAGCTCACTAAGTTCTGATTTTGAACAGTTCAAACTAATAGGTTAAATAATACAGTCAACATTTTACATTTACTGCCTCACAAATAACCTAATTCTTTACTTGTCCTAATAATGTCTTTTACCTTCCATTTTTTTCTCAGTTCAATATTTATAGTTTATAGAACTTAGGTCTCCAAGTATTAGAGACCTAGATGATACAATTATTATAGGTTTCTTATCAAATTGGTTACATTTAACATTAAAAATGGACACTTCTTTCCACAGTGTCTTTCCACATTTGATAGCAACTTCTATGGGGCAGGAACAGAAGCAGGTCATACATATCAGTGGTATTTCTGATATACCAGAATTCCTTCATGAACTCTTTAAAGAAATTACTCACATTACACCTCCCTTTATCCCTACAAAGTAATACTGCTTGGCCACTCAAAACCCAATTGGTGAGATTCTCACCAATTACTGGAGAACACCAAAAGCACTGAACTGAACTCCAATCATTAGGCAGAGCACTTCTATTCTTAGGAAAAGGAAGGGTATGGTTCAGTTGGCAACAGTCCTGGCCTCTGGATCAAGAGGTCACAGTCTCACATTTCACATACGAACTCCGGTTTACAACTCTTGCTAATACTCCTGCAGAATAATTCAAGAGGCATTAAATGACAGCCCTACCAAAAACCAAGTATCCAGTAAAACTTCAAACCCAGAAATATAATATAGAAACAAATTTGATATACTAATCCTTCTTTTAAACAAAAGACTCTGTGCTCAGAAATAGCCAAGGGCGGAGGGAAGGAGAAGGAGAGAGAGAGAATGAGTGTGTGTGTGTGAGCGTCTGTGTGTGTGTTTTGGCCAAAGGTAGTATAAATGAATTATATTGCATAACTACATCGACACGTTTTTAAACACTAACCTATTCCAAAAAGGGTAAGGCAACATTTGCAATATTAAAAGTAAGCTTCTGGTCTCTTAAACATTTCTATTAAATAATTTAACTTCACGCTAGGCTGGTGGGCTAAAAATACAGAAAAAATTCTTGCAGAAATGAGATGCCATATCAAGTGATTTCATGTGAACAATCTACAAGCACACAACTCAGACAGGGTGGCACCAAGTGATTAACAGCCCTTTACAAAAATAGATAAATAATGTTGCAATACATGAGCTCTCATTTGAAATACTAGGCTGAATTCCTGAAAGCAGAAGCTTATTCGGTTCTTTAAAAATATGCATCCTAATAAAATCAATAAGCCACATTACCAACTCATACAACCGCTGACTTACTTTAAATACCAGAGGTTCTAAAATGGCATAAGGTAAATTTCTTTACATAAATTAATTTTTTTCTCCAATTTAAATAATGCAATTGAATATGTATTTTACTCCTATAGGAATAATTTGGCTCTAAGAGCATGACAAGAACTATATAACCTGAACCAATTCTGTACATAGTTGAGAAAATATTACTGGGATTTCTCTATGTATATAGGTATAAAATAGCGTTTCTACAATGCCAAGAATTTTTACTTTTCATTAAAAATGAGTTTCTCTGGTATCATTACTTTCAGTGCTCAATCAGCTATACTTACGGACTCTTCATCACAGGTCCGGAGTCAGAAAACACCCTGGAGGTCATCCTGTCTCTTCTCAGGCTATACTGCCAAGGTTGGAATGCCCTCTACAAATACCTGTCAGCCTCTACATTTGCTTAATTTTCTTTACACGTCTTTATGATGAAGGCCACTTTATCTAAATCAGGTACTGTGAAAGAAATCATTCCTATTGCTTATCATTCCCAGAAGTGGGACATTCCAAGCAGGACAGTTCCATTAAGGAGGTTACGACAAATGACTGTCAATTTGAATTTGCTACTGCTTTCACAGTTGTCATACAAAAACTGAGCAACACAAGCATAAATGAAATCTTTATCAACTTCTAAGTCAATGTGTAAGTACTAACAAGTAATCTGTTCGATTAAAACACTGGTTTTCAGATAAAACAAGATGGGTATGTATCCTTCCTTTCTTGCCTACACTCTGTGACCCGCTGTTAGCAATAAACAGTCAGGTAATAAAGGGAAATATATATATATGGCCCTTTATAGTTTATGTAGTAGTAGTATCACACATTATCACACATACATAAAATAATCAAGGAAACTTGAGGGTTGGGGCAGAGATGGGGGGTGTGCTGGCTAATGCTGGTGAACATTTCCACATTTTTATAATGAGGGTCCACCCATCTCACGGCCTGATGGATGTATTTGATGATATGAAAACGTACATACAATTGTATCTTGAATCTGAAAATTTTCCAGTTCATTCAACAACTATTTGGTAAGTGGACGGATACATCAGAATCACCTGGTGAGCTTCTGCATCAGTACTTAATTCTTCCTTATTCATGCTACTTCTTTTAAGGAACATAGCAAGCACCCCAGTTTAATTCAACAAGTATTTACTGATCACCAAATGAGTAAGTACGCCATATGAGACACTACAGAAAACACAGTATAGTCTGTATTTCTCTTAACCTATGCCGAAACTTGTTGAAGGACAAAAACAAAAGAAAACAACAACAAAAAAAACTTTTAATGGTCGTAGAGAGGCAGCCATAGGGTCACAGAAACTGTTCCTGCTTTGGAGTGACACAGACCTGGATGGGTGAACCTATTTAAGTTACTTCACCTCTTCAAAGCAGACCTCCAATTTATAAAACAGGTAACTATGAAGAGGATTAAAAGAGATAACACAGGCCGGGCACACGGTAGCTCACGCCTGTAATCCCAGCACTTTGGGACGCCAAGGCAGCGGATCACAAGGTCAGGAGATCGAGACCATCCTGGCTAACACGGTGAAAGCCTGTCTCTAATAAAAATACGAAAAATTAGCCGGGCGTGGTGGCGGGTGCCTGTAGTCCCAGTTACTTGGGAGGCTGAGGCAGAAGAACGGTGTGAACCCGGGAGGCGGAGCTTGCAGTGAGTGGAGATCATGCCACTGCCCTCCAACCTGGGCGACAGAACAAGATCCTGTCTCAAAAAAAAAAAAAAAAAAAAAAAGAGAGATAACACATGATAAGAGACTACACCTAAGTATTTAAGACACAGTTGCTCTCACTTTAAAGCAGTAATATCAAATGCAGGACATAAAACAAATGTTATATGCTCAAAAGGAACCTCCTTTAATATCCAATTACTAAAAAAAAGTTTGAAAATATATTATTAGCAACAAATGGTTCTTTGAAATTAAATCTAAGTATATACATCATTACCCTACTCATAAAATATAAAAATTCTTCCATATACTTGAAGGGATAAAGCAGCTAATCATCAGCAATTTTCATTATTGCCCTGAATAGTTTTTTAAAAAAAATCCTAAGTTTTACTTGACAATCCAAATAATTTAAAACTGAAACTGATTGTAAAGAATAAATTCTGAAAGCTATGGAAAGTGACACACACAAAAATTCTGAGTTGTACTTGACAATCAAAACAGTCTAAAACTAAAACTGACTGTCAAGAATAGATTCTCAAAGCTATGGAAAGTGTCCGGCTATGCCATGGCTCTGACATCAATGAATAGCTCTTCCCTCAGAAGACTGAAAATGGCCCTATTTTGGCTGTCAGGAATGGTGACTGCCTCAGTCTTCATGCTAAGAGAGAAGTACAAATCAGTAACAGCTGCAAGTTAAAATCTCAAACTTCTTTAATTTCTTTTCTACAGTTTGACAGATAATCAACAATTTGTGATGTTGGTATTTTCTCAAACAGGACAGATATTGCTTAAAATCACTTTGCATTCTTACCAAAACTACAACCAAAATCTAATCATTGATTCTTTCTCTAGAAAGGTTGGCCCTCTCTTTTTCAGCCCTAAATATCAACTCACTCTTCATTTCTACCTAAATTCTATAATGTCACTGTTAGAGCTTTTACTCTTCATTTTCCTCCAAAATATCGGTTAAGTCACAGTAAGAAAAATCCTTCTGAAAATACTCTTCCTATTACTAAGTCTTCTGGATTAATGGTAACATTTATATATTAAACTTATTATACTTTATTCTAACTGAAAAACACTGCAAATACAATGTTATCACACCAGAAAATACTTACATATATAGACCTGGGAATTCACAGGAAATTTTTTGTTGAATTTCACAGCATTTTACAGCTGGAAAGGTTCTTACGAATCACATATCCAATCCCCGAATTTTACAAATGAGGAAAACAACGCTCCAGAATTCAGTCAGTAAAGCAGCCGGCACAACACATTCTTAAATATCTATTGCATACCAGACACAATATGCTACATGCGTAAGACATAAGGGTGAGCCCAATGGACCTCACCACATCTAGTGGAGGAGAATAAGCAATCAGGCAGCTAAAATTCAAATGAGAGGGAATTTTTTTAACCAAATGTAGAAATACTAAAATTATGTGTTATAAAACCATCAAAGATAAAGCAAAGTCAACAAAAGGATTCAATATAGAATAAAATCCTATTCTGTCTATTCTTATCCATCATCCAAATACAACCAAAGACCAAACTTCTCCAAGAATTCCAACACAGAAGAAAGTCTCTCTTTTTTCCCCTCCCTGAGTTCCTAAGCTGTATTACTTAGGGCTTACCACGTTGTTTAGCGCCAACTAGATATTTTTTCATGCCACTTCTTACCGTTACACCCATCTTGCCTCCTAAGGACAGGGACTGCATCACTCTCAATCCCTGTCCCATAGCTCTGAGCATGGTGCTGAAGCTTTATGAAGACACCAAAACAGATAAAAATAACTCAATGCTTCTGAAATGACTGGAAATAACATCTAAAAGTGGTTCTCAACTTCTTTTTGGTGAGCATTCATATTGTGCTGTATCACTATGCTAGGCACAAAGGACACAACATCAAGTCTAAAGTGAAAATTCGTATTCCCAATGCGGCCTAGTCATGAAAGGCAAGGAGGGACTCCCAAGGCAGACTTTAGACAGGAAAAATCTAGGAAGACTCCTTAGGGGAATTAACATCTGAGCTGAATCTTAAAGGAATGTGTATTTCATTTAAGTAGTTCCGGAAAAGATGGGGGTGAGGCACAAAAGTGAGGCAACAACATCTAAGGACCAGTTCCCAAAAGCCACCATTTAGTGAAATAGAAATGTCCTCAATTTATGTAACAGAACCAGAAAATTTATCTCAGTTATAACTGCCACAGTTAAGAAACTCACCATTTCACCCAACCTTACTGAAACCCACGTGAATTTAGGGATTAAGATGCCTTTTTTTTTTTTTTAAACGGAGTCTCACTCTAGGCTGGAGTGAAACAGCAGGATCTCAGCTCACTGCAACCTCTGCCTCCCCAGGTTCAAGTGATTCTCCTGCCTCAGCTCCCCCAAGTAGCTGGGATTACAGGTGTGCACCACCACACCTGGCTAATTTTTGTATTTTTAGTAGAGACAGGGTTTCACCATGTTGGACAGGCTGGTCTCAAACTCCTGACCTCGTGATCTGCCCGCTTCAGCCTCCCAAAGTGCTGGGATTATAGGCCTGAGCCACCATGCCGGGCCTAAGATGCCATTTTTAAAAGGCCTAGTAATTTGGGGGACATCCTTCAATGACACTATTCTTTCTCTTTTTAGTGTGTGTTGCTATCATGCGTAGTTGTGTTGGCATGGGCGGGGGTGCTGAAACAGATTAAAGAAATACTTCCCTTTTATAGAATGCCCATATGACTTTTAAATATCCTAGATTATTATATAAAATATGAACACTTTCAAAGAATCTTAATTTAGAGCAGATTTCAATCCTTAAAACATAATTCCTATCAATTGATGCTTTCTTGAAATGAAAATCATAGATACTGCTAAAAACTAATTTTCTAGTAGTTACATAAAATTTTCCCAAAATTGAATTTTTTCCAGAACAATGGAAAAATACAGATTTTTTTTTTAACAGGGACAGAGAATACCATGCAACACCACCCAATTTTTTTACACTGTCAGACTACATACAGAAAACCTACCATGCTTTAAAAGTTTGACACCAAAATGTGAAAATGTAAGATTCACAGGTTAGAAGAGTCCTATTTAGGATAAACCCCTGTTAATATTGTCCTGAGCAGATAAAAGCTCATTGATTTTCAGTTCATCATTTGCTGATACCAAATAAAATTTTCCAGCCAAATTCAGATAAGCCAATTTCATCCTTTGATGATAAAAAACACAATTAGGCCACTTATTTTCATTTTCTGTCACCATTTAAAAAAAAAAAAAGCTCACAAACCCCTACACAGAAATAAATGATGTTTTATAGATAGGCAACAAAGGTATCTAAAATCTAAAATCAAATTCCCCTCATAGATTCCAGGTCTACAGGATATAATTTCTTTGAGAGACAACCCAACTTCTGTTTTTATAAGCGTAAGTAAAACTGCTGGAAAAAGTCTGCATTTTATGGTAAGATGATTTCATTTTAAGTAACTAAAAGGGGATAGGGGATGGGGGAATCATTGTATTCTTAAATGCTGAACAACTTTCCAAAAACCCAAAAACTAGTTTATATCCTATAACTGCTTAATAATCTACCAGTTAACAAAGTAGGTTTAGAATGCCTGAAACTCTCTGCTCTTTAAAAAGTAGGCAACTGATAAACACTGCAGAGGGCAAACTTTGCACAGCAGTAGTTCTGAACTCACTCCACACAGGCTGCAGGATGGGGGCTTGAGTGACTGTTGGCCTGCAATCACGGACTTGCTCAGCAACTTTGCTATAATAGCTTCAAATTGCAGGCCTGAGGAAATGCTCCATAAATAGCTGCTCTTTTTTCTTGCAAAGCCTCTTCATAGACCCAATACAACTCCACTACCAAAAATGGAGGAGTCACCATGGACTTTTTTTTTTTTTTAAGTCAAGAGAACAACTAGGAATATCCTGCTAATCATGTTACTCATTTTGGGAGTATGAATCACAGTGCCGAAATCTGATTCACTGTTTAAATTCAACTTTTGGATAACAAAAAATTACAATGGACTAAATCAGTTTTTATAATCACTCAATTTTATGAAGAGAAAAAAAAACTTGTTTTCATGGGCCTTTAGAAAAAGACATATATGCTTTGTTTTTGAAATTAAATGTTTAAGAATGTGTTAATTACCCTCCAGTGAAGCAGTGCTCCTTAAGTGTTCATTCATAAGAAACCTGAATACGTGTGGTGTAATCACAGAAAACATTTCTGGGAAGCAAGAACCACAGGAATATAACAATCATCCTAAAGCCACTGCAAGTATTCGCCTCCTGCATTACTTTACCTATATTTGTGTATATAAATACCCACATACACGTACGTAACTTGATAACTCAGGTAATTTACTAGTCTGTAAATTAACTGAAATGTTCAATGAAGAGCAAATAAAGTCTAATCCATCAGTAATAACAATGAACACTTTTCTCAACTTAATTGAACTCAGGGAGGGAGAGAAAGCAACAAAATAATTAAATGAAACACAGGTAACAGAAAATCCAGGATCCATTTCTGCTACAGTCTTCCATTTCAGTTCATGCTTAAACTAATCCACAACAGAATGTGGTAGAAGTGAAATTGTACAGTGGCCTCAGGAGGCCTTAAAGCTTCCACCTTCCTCCTCTTGGAATGCTCCCAGCAACATGTAAGGAAGCTTGGACTAAACAGATGAATGATGAGAACATGTGAAAAGAAAGGCCCAGATGAGCTGGCACCAGATATTTGAGTACGAGACCTTCCTAGACCCTCCAGCCCCAATATAGCTGCCAGACACAGATACATGAGTGACTTCAGGCAATATCAGCAGAACTGCTCAGCTGAGCCCAACTCAAATGACCAAATTACTACTTGAAGCCATTAATTTTTTGCACAGTCAGTTAATAAAGCAATAGATAACCAATGTACCAAAGAACTTAGTTCCCTACTAGCTGGGCGCAGTGGCTCATCCCTATAATTCCAGCACTTTGGGAGGCCAAGGCAGGTGGATCACGGGGTCAGGAGTTTGAGACCAGCCTGGCCAACATGGTGAAACTCCGTCTCTACCAAAACACAAAAATTAGCCAGGCATGGTGGTGCATGCCTGTAATCCCTGCTACTCAGGAGGCTGAGGCAGGAGAATTGCTTGACCTTGGGAGGCGGAGGTTGCAGTGAGCTGAGATGGCACCAGTACCCTCCAGCCTGGGAGACAGAGCAAGACTCCATCTCGGAAATTTAAAAGAAGAAAAAAAAAAAAGAACTTAGTTCCCTTTCACCTCTCCAAAAATCAGTTAATTATGAGTTGTGTTGTAAACATTTTAAGAAGATCTTATAAGGTTAATAATATTGAGAAAAGGAACTCCATAACTTTAAAAAAAAAAGAAAAATAACTCAGTGACTCTAACAACATGTGAAAAATATTTAGAACTAAATCAGCCCACAAGAACATGTGTGTGTGCTAATAGTTTCAATAAAACATTTAATCTAAAAAGTCACATTTAACTTGGCTTTACTGTGATTTCACATGCAGCAGGGACAGACAGCAAAGTCTTTTAAACATTCTGTATTTTTCATGTTATTTTTTCTCAAAATTTTATGAAAATTCTTCACACACAGCAAAACTGAAAACTTGCACAGCGAACATTCATATACCCATCACCTAAATTTTACCCATGTTACTTTGATAAATTTGTTAACAAGGATATTAAAAAATTATACGGCACCCAGTTTAAAAATGAATATCCCATAAACTCAGAGGACGACAGAGAGATGTAGTATAATATTAATTCCATTCATTAAGAGATATTTATTATGCACTAGTTTCTACACTCAGGGTTTTAACATGATACCTTATTCTCTTAATAACTCTACTTGGTAGGTATTACCACTTATTTTATAGATAAAATAACTGAAGTTTAGAGAGTTTATGTGACTTGCCTGAGGTCCTAAGGCAATAAGCAGCAGAACTGAGGTTTCAACCCAAAATTGTTAGTTCCATCTTCAGATTATAGAAACATTTACGTTAAGGGGCAAAGGAGGCAGACGCTTATACCATTGTCATAGACTAGAAGACTTAATGTAAAGATGCCAATTCTCCAAATTTTTCTATCAATTCATTGTAATCTCAGAATTTCAAGAGGTCCTTTTCAGAACTTTACAGGCCAATTCTTAAATTTATTTGACTATAACAAAGAACAGCCAAGACAAGACAAAAGGACTTTCTCTATTATCAAGACATATTCTAATGTTCTAGTAAATAAGACAGTGCAACTGACACAGCGATAGAAAGACAACAAACAGGATACCGTAAAAGATCTATGCAACTTTTATGGACAGAGGTGGAATCACTAAACAGTGAGGAGTGAACTTTTCAGTAAATGGTCCTAGGAAAACTGGATACCCATTTGAGAAAAAAACTCCTACACTCATACTATTCATAGTCAATTCCAAGAAGATTAAAGACATACATATGAAACTTTTCGAATATAGAAAAATGAGGCATGCAGTGGCTCACGCCTGTAATCCCAGTACTTTGGGAGGCTGAGGAAGGTGGATCATTTTAGCCCAGAAGTTCGAGACCAGCCTGGGCAACATGGTGAAACTCCATCTCTACCAAAAAAACAAAAACAAAATTACCTAGGCATGGTAGTAGTACCCACCTGTAGCCCCACCTACTTAGGAGGCTGAGGTGAGAGGATCACTTGGGCCTAGGAGATAGAGGCTGCAGTGAGCTGAGATTGTGCCACTGCACTCCAGCCTAGGCGACGGAGACCCTGTCTCAACAAAAAAGGAAAAATGGCTCCACGTCCTAGGCACATGAAAGGATTAAAAGCAAGCAGTTATCATTCAGGAAAAGCGGAAAAAATTCAAAAGAACAGTGGACAAAACATTTGAGCAAGTACTTTAGAAAGTAAAATAAATGGCCAAAATGTATATGAAAATATATCAGATCCACTGGTGATCCAAGCAATGTAAGTTAAAACCACAATGGTATACTAATATAAACACAGAAGACAAGCAAAAATACCATGCACTGGACTGTCATGTTAAGATGCACATACTTATCCTGTGACCCAGCAATTTCACTCTTACACAGCCTAGAAAAATTCTTATATATGTACACAGAGAAATCCTTGCATAGAAAACATACACATGAATGTTCACTGCAACATCATTATATAACACAAATGTTCCTCAATGACAGAATGGATAAACTGTGGTCTAGCCATACAATAGAGCCATACAGCTATGAAAATAACTATACAGCAATAAAAATGAACTACACTAACATTCATGAGTCCCACAAAATTGATCAAAAGATGCAAACTGCAAAAATGTTTGCAGATATTACTTTATATACAATTTTAAAAATTAGAACTATTATAAGAACTGTGGCAAATTAAAAATGACCACCATTTTTTGCTATTCCTCCCACTGAAAAACGAAGTCTAATTCCTTTGGCTTGAATCCATTCTGGTCTTGGTGATCCGCCTGACCAATACAAGGGGACGTCCAAGGTTAGGTTGTAAGAAGCTTGAAACTTCTGCCCAAGCCTCTTGAAGTTGCCTCTCTAGGAAATCTCAGTTGCCATTTAAGAAATCCAACTACCTTCAGACCGCAATGCTAGAAAGGACACGTACACACACTCTGGTAGATAGTTCCAGCTAAGCCCTGCCTTCCAGCCGTCCACACCAAAGTGTAAGCAAGACCTATGAGTGAAGCTGTCTTTGGATCCATCTGCCGGCTGAATGGCACTGAGTGACCTCCATCAATGCTACATGGAAAAGAATCGCCCTGATGTGCCTTGACTGAGTTCGTAATTCACAAATTTGTAAGATACAACAAAATGGCTGTTTCAAGCCATAAGTTTTAGGGTAGTTTGTTATGCAGTAGTAGGTAACTGAAACAAATACACATGTAGATGGTAAAACTAAAAAATAATCCAGCCTAGGCAACATAGCGAGATACCATCCCTACAAAAAATTAAAAATTAAAAATTATGGTCAGGCTATATTCCCAGCACTTTGGGAGGTTACAGTGGGAAGATCACCTGCGGTCAGGAGTTCAAGACCAGCCTGGCCAACATGGTGAAATCCTGACTCCATTAAAAATACAAAATTAGCCGGCGTGTGTCTTTAATCCCAGCTACTCAGGAGGCTGGGGCAGGAGCATCACTTGAACCCAGGAGGTGGAGGCTGCAGTGAGCTGAGGTTATGCCACTGCACTCCAACCTGGGCAAAAATAGTGAAACTCCGTCTCAAAAAAACAAGTTAGCTGGTATGGTGGCATGTACCTGCAGTCCGAGCTACTCAGGAGGCTGAGGCTGGAGGATCGCTTCAGCCCAGGAGGTCAAGGCTGCGGTGAGCAGTGATCAGGCCACTATACTCCAGCCTGGGCAACAGAGTGAGACCTTATCTCTCAAATTTAAAAAAAAGTAAGATAAAGGCCAGAAGTTACCTCTGGATAGAGGGAAAGGGATGTGATCTCTGAGAGGTACATGGAAGGCTTCTAAGGAACTAGCAATATTCTCTTTATTAACCTGGAGAGTGGTTAACCTGGAAGGGTATTTCCATCAAAATCGCTATTTAAAATAAGTGTGTTTTATGCATTCTTATACATATATATTTAATTTTTCATAGATTAAAAAAAACCATACCATAGCATATTAAGACAAAGTACATACCTCTAATATGGAGAACAATACTGAGATGTAAAAAAAAATCCAACTCTCAATCGTGTATCTGCACATAATTCCATGCTGTTTATAGCATCTTGATATTTCTAAATCATAATAACAGATTAAGTATGATAATAAGGTGCTAATCTAGCACCTTGAAATGAGAAAGCGAAAGGTTTCCCTAACAAGTCAATGCCAAATAAAGCGAGAGACCATCACTACCTAAATAGCTGATTTTTTCAAACATAAATGTCCCTAATGCAAACTCTTTTCAGTTAAGACGGTGTTTTGGACTAAATATCTGTGTCCTCCCAAAAGTCATCACTGAAGCGCTAATCCCTCAATGTGCTGACATTTGGAGACAAGGTCTTTGGAGTTAATTATAATTAGATCAGGTCATGAGGGTGGTGGGGTCCTCATGATGAAATCAGTTCCCTTACAAAAAAATGACATGAGAGTGTGTATTTTCTTCCTCTATGTAAAAAAGCAGTCGTCTGAGCAAGCAGAGAGACTGACAGCCACCTACAAACCAAGAGAAGAGACCTCAGGATGAAATCTACTATGCCAAAACAATGAGAAATAAATTTATCCGTTTGGGCCACTCGGTCTATGGTATTTTTAAATGGCTGCCCAAGGTGACTAAGATAACCAGTAACCATAAATGACCTCCATGTGGCTTCCTATAAAACAGCAGAGTTGAAATCTTAACAGCCTAATATGCTATTGTCAACTAAATTTACTTCTTAATTATAAGCATTTGTGAAACTCATAACTTCCTTCCAAAACCATATTAAACTTTGACATTAGATAAAGAATTCTAGGCCAGGCGTGGTGGCATATGCCTGTAATCCCAGCCCTGTGGGAGGCCGAGATAGGCGGATCACTTGGGCCTAGGAGTTTGAAACCAGCCTCGGCAACATGGTGAAACCCCATCTCTACAAGAAATACAAAAATTAGCCGGGCATGGTAGCGCATGCCTGTAGTGCCAGCTACTCGGGAGGCTGAGGCAGAAGAATTGCTTGAACCCAGGAGGTAGAAGCTGCAGTGGGCTGAGATCACCACTGTACTCCATCCCTGGGGTAACAGAATGAGACTCTGTCCTCCCAAAAAAACCAAAAATCCTGTGTGCCACAAAAGTTTTATTAATAAATTTAAAACCCTAGAGTTTAGTAAGAATTATAGTTTAAAAATCTTTTTAACTAAAGTCCTAGTATTTTTTAAATGAATTTATTTATTTATTTTTGAGACAGAGTCTCACTCTGTTGCCAGGCTGGAGTGCAGTGGTGCGATCTTGGCTCACTGCAACCTCCAACTCTCGGTTCAAATGATTCTCCTGCCTCAGCCTCCAGAGTAGCTGGGATTACAGGCACATGCCACCACTCCCAGCTAATTTTTGTATTTTTAGTAGAGACAGAGACAGGGTTTCATTATGTTGGCTAGGCTGGTCTCCATCTCCTGACCTCAGGTGATCTCCTGCCTCGGCCTCCCAAAGCACTGGGATAATAGGCATGAACCACTACGCCTGGCCCCTATGCCAGTAAAAAATAAAAAAAGTAAAAAATAGTAATGTTTTACACATTTTACTATTAATTCAATTTGCAGTGATAATTACTAACTAAAACGGGAGTAACCAATGTGTGTAAAAGGTTTATATTCACTTTGCACAATTTTAATAAGTTTATTGGTAAACAAATGAACATGAAGCTGAATTTACCAAAAAATGAAATGCAAACAATCCCTTTCAACCAGCATTTTCTGACAAACGGGGTCAAAAAGTAGCAAAAAAGGAAAATCTTAAACAGGTGCCAACATCAAAACAAACCTTTAAAAAATGTATACAAGATACAATTATAGTTAACGATGTTCATGTAATGCATGGTCCTCACTTTGAAACAATCTGTCTCAAGCAGTGAATAAAACCAAGTCATTAAATGGCTTTTCAAGTGTTTTGATATCAGAAGAACTGTTTTTCAAAAAATGAAAAAAAACCTCAAAGTCAGAGTGCAAAGTAAACTGAGATTAATTAACAGCATCAAGCGAGGACTCTCTTGAGATGCAATGTCATTCAAAGTGGGGAGGGAAAAGACCTTTGGTTTTACCAGAAAACCTTTTGGCAGCTCTGTCTTTGACTCCTCCAATGTCCGCACAATCACTAGTTGAAAATGCTAACTCCTTTAAGTGTGACTTGAGTACTATCTGACCCATGCTACCACCTCATGACGTTTCTCTCAGCCTCCCAGAGTTGTCTGCTCACTGGTATCACTTTTTTTTTCTTTTTTTTGACACAGGGTCTCGCTCTGTTGCCCAGGCTGGGATGCAGTGGTGAGATCTCAGCTCACTGCAACCTCCACCTTCAAGTGATTCTCCTGCCTCAGCCTCCCGAACAGCTGGGATTACAGGTGTACACTACCATGCCCGCCTAATTTTTATATTTTTAGTAGAGACAGGGTTTCGTCATGTTGGCCAGGCTTGGTATCACTTTGACAACAGAATTTCTTACTCATTTAATCCTAAAGCAATCAGATATTCACTGTCCATGGAACAAAATTTATAACACCATATAATACCATATACTGTTGCTTTATATCCAGAAGACAAAGAGTACCTTTTTTTAATAGTTCCTGTTAAAGCTTAAAAATAACCTCAAACTCATAAAATTAACTTCAGAATACACATAGTAAATACTCTAGTTTGCATATGTAATTTATCATCCATTGTGGGATACTTTCAAGAGTGAAAACGGCAATCAGAATTATGCAGAAACTACAGTCATCAATCAGGAAGACTATCGACCAATGGACTCTGAATAAATGAGCAGTCTATGGCGTGTCATCTGCCAGTAAATGTATCAAGAGCTACACACACAATGCTGAACAAAGATGGCAACATCTCTATTGAACTCATAGCCTCAATCGTGAGGGACAGTTACCATGAAAAGGCAAACAAGACAGACGACTAACAATGAAGTTTTGAGACCTACCCAGTCCATCAAGACTGACATGTTATTAATTTTGTCCCAACTACACAGAGTGGGATCCAGTAAACCCTTAGAACAATGCCTGCTACATAAAACCACTACATAGGTGTTTATAAAATCAAGAGATCAAAAGCACTTATAGCGAATTCATAGAAAAGAATGGCAGGAAGAGCAACATCGACAATGGCCTACTAAAGACCAAGCATTGGCTACTTTTTTGGGCTATAGTTTTAGAAACTATAACTACATCAAAGCAAGTAACCGAACACTTCATCCAGAACTATGTGGGTCTTTTTTGAGAAAACCACCCAGTATTTGAGGGACGAGAGAGAACTGGCTCATTGATAAGCTATGCAAATTCTTATCTGCAGTATGACAGGCACTAACTCAAAGCAGACAGGTATAAAAAGGGCATGGTTTATCCTCAAATACAGAGGACAATGACACTTATATATCATTGTGAAGAAACAGTGACTATTTTCTCGCCCCAAGAAGAGATCCGTACTAGTCCTAACAGGAAAGCCTGCATACCCTCCAGCTGGGAGGGGTCAAAAGTTATCCTATTACATCATTTGGAACCCATCCAAACTACATGATTTTGGAAACATAACCTGTATCAGTCTGAACATGTGTAGAGGAAAAACAGAAATATATGTATTTGGACAACTCTTTACCAGTTTTTTTAAATCTTAAAAAAAAAAAAAAAAAAAAGTAGTTATCCAGGAGAGGCCAGGTGTGGTGGCTCATGCCTGTAATCCCAGCACTTTGGGAGGCTGAAGTGAGCAGACTGCTTGAGTCCAGGAGTTTGATTCCAGCCTGGGCAACATGACAAGACCCCATCTCTACTAAAAACACAAAAATTAGCCAGGTGTGGTGGCACACTCTTGTAATCCCAGCTATTCAGGAGGCTAAGATGGAGAATCACCGAAGTCCAGAGGACTGAGGCTGCAGGGAGCCAAGATCAATCAATCAATCAATCAATCAATTGATCGATATCCAGGAGAGCTCGGGAAATTTTAACTGTGACCCTAACACTGGTAAGAATTGGTTCCAGGCAGCGTCTCAAGAATCTCCATTTATTTAGATCATTTCTAACCTTAGCACTTCGCTATTCGAACACACTTTCTTATTGTACATAAACTAAGGTGTACCAAATTCTGTTCCACTCTTCCTCACACCATTCACTATTTTAATACCTTTTACGACTCAGGAAACCCTCTTCTCTGACAGCCATACAGTGCTCTGGTCTGGTTTTGCTTGCATGCAGTTTTAAAAGGTTTCTGGCCGGGCACAGTGGCTCGCGCCTATAATCCCAGCACTTTGGGAAGCTGAGGCAGGCGGATAACTTGAGGTCAGTAGCTCAAAACCCCATCTCTACAAAAATTAGCCAGGTGTGGTGGTGCATGCCTGTAATCCCAGCTGCTAGGGAGGCTGAGGGAGGAGTATCACTTGAACCCCAGAGGTGGAGGTGGAGGTTGCAGTGAGCTGAGATAGCACCACTGCACCACTCCAGCCTGGGCGACAGAGCAAGATCCCACCTCAAAAAAAAAAAAAAAAAAAGTTTGCTTCCTTTTTACCCAACAGATTTTCCCATGTAACCACTTTTTACCTAAATAAGGATGAGACTGCTGAAAAGGGGAACTGGAGAAATTCAACTTGAGATAAAAAACAATAAAGGGTCCCAACACATCTCAGCCAACATCTATGAGTGAATTTTTTTTTTTTTTTGGAGACAGAGTCTCGCTCTGTCACCCAGGCTGGAATGCAATGGTACAATCTTGGCTTACTGCAACCTCTGCCTCCGAGGTTCAAGAGATTCTCGTGCCTCAGCCTCCCGAGCAGCTGGGATTACAGGCACCCACCATCATGCACAGCTAATTTTTGTGTTTTGGAGAGACGGGGTTTCACGATGTTGGTCAGGCTAGTCTTGAACTCCTGACCTCGTGATCCGCCCACCTCAGCCTCCCAAAGTGCTGGGACTAAAGGTGTGAGCCACCGCATCCGGCCCGGATGAATGTATTTTAACCTAAACCCAGTCTTCATGAAATTCTGACTCATTCTCTAAAAATGCTTACTTGACCATATGATAGTATACAGGAAAAAAAAATATTCGATGACATCAACAATGGTCTATTAAGGACTGAACGCAGGCTCCTCTTTTGAGTTCTCTATTAAATGAACACCACTTGCCAGGGAAAAACTGAGACAAAACCCAGTTAAATACATCTCAGGGTTAACCTATGCAGTATACTGCATATTTACAATTACTGCATCAATTTAGGTATGTATAAACATTTTCCTACCACCATCTATACTGATGAGAGAAAGAAAGAGACAGCATCAGGAGAGTGGGGAGGGGACACAGGGTTTGGGGTGAGGGAAGCAAAGAGTGAGGGAGGGAGGTAAGAAAGGAAGAGAGGGAGAGGCAAAGGAAGAGCGGGAGAAGCCAATAATTCTATAAGGCTGTTCTACTTTAAAGCCCTAATTTTTAAAGCTGTGTATATTAACTAGACAAAGAACTTGGAAATGGCAGACGAACAGACAAGACTACCTCCCTTATCATATATAAGAATAGGAATTATGTCTCCAGTCTCTCTGACCAGAATCCAGACCTTCTAAACAAAATTCTGTCCAATCAATGCTAACTACTCTCGTGTCACAGTCTATAATTCTCCCTTTAAGAAAATCTAACACTCAAAAAGGTAAGCTAGAAAAACTGATACTGATAAGGACAAATATAACTGAAGTAAGCACTTGCTTGTTAAAAGCACTTAAGGATTGTATTAGTTCATTTTCACAGTGCTGATAAAGACATACCTGAGACTCGGAAGAAAAAGAGGTTTAACTGGACTTACAGTTCCACGTGGCTGGGAAGGCCTCAGAATCATGGTGGAAGAAGGTGAGACGCACTTCTTCCATGATGGCGGCCAGGGAGAAATGAAGAAGCAGCAAAAGCGGAAACCCCTGATAAACCCATCAGATCTCGTGAGACTTATTCAATATCATGAGAATAGCACAGGAAAGACCAGCCCCCATGATTAAATTACCTCCCCCTGGGTCTCTCCCACAACACATGGGAATTCTGGGAGATACAACTCAAGTTGAGATTTCAGTGGGGACATAGCCAAATCATATCATGCCACCATTGGCCTCTCCAAATCTCATGTCCTCACATTTCAAAACCAATCATGCCTTCCCAACAGTTCCCCCAAAGTCTTAACTCATTTCAACATTAACCCAAAAGTCTACAGTCCAAAGTCTCACCTGAGACAAGGCAAGTCCCTTCCACCTATGGGCCTGTAAAATCAAAAGCAAGCTAGTTACTTCCTAGATACAATGGGGGTATAGGTATTGGGTAAATACAGCCATTCCAAATGGAAGAAATTGGCCAAAACAAAGGGGTTACAGGGCCCACGTGAGTCTGAAATCCAGTGGGACAGTCACATTTTAAAGCTCCAAAATGATCTCCTGTGACTCCAGGTCTCACTGACACAAGAGATGGATCCCCATAGTCTTGGGTGGCTCCACCCCTGTAGCTTTACAGGGTACAGCCTCCCTCCTGGCTGCTTTCACAGTCTGGCACTGAGTGTCTGCAGCTTTTCCAAGAGCACGATGCGAGATGTCAGTGGATCTAACATTCTGGGGTCTGGAGGATGGTGGCCCTCTTCTCACAGCTCCACTAGGCAGTGCCCCAGTGTGGATTCTGTGTGGGGGCTCCAATCCCACAGTTCCGTTCTGTACTGTCCTAGCAGAGGTTCTCCATCAGGGCCTCACCCCTGTAGCAAACTTTTGCCTGTACATCCAGGCATTTCCATACATCTGAAATCTAGGCAGAGGTTCCCAAACCTGAATTCTTGACTTCTGTGCAACTGCACACTCAACACCAAGTGGAAGCTGCCAAGGCTTGGGGCTTTCACCCTCTGAAGCCACAGCTTGAGCTGTACGTTGGCCCCTTTCCGCCACAGCTGGAGTGGCTGAGACACAGAGCACCAAGTCCCTAGACAGCACACAGCATGGGGACCCTGGCCCAGCCTACAAAACCACTTTTTCCTCCTGGGCCTCCAAGCCTATGATGGGACTGGCTGCCGAAGGTCTCTGACATGGCCTGGAGACATCTTCCCCGTGGTCTTGGGGATTAACATTAGTTTCCTTGCTACTTATGCAAATTTCTGCAACTCTCTTGAATTTCTCCTCAGAAAATGGGTTTTTATTTTCTACTGCATTGTCAGGCTGCAAATTTTCTGAACTTTTATGCTCTGCTTCCTTTATAAAACAAAATGCTTATAACAGCACCCAAGTCACCTTTTGAATGCTTTGCTGCTTAGAAATTTCTTTGGCCAGATACCTAAATTATCTCTCTCAAGTTCAAAGTTCCACAAATCTCTAGGAAAAGGGCAAACTGCCGCCAATCCCCTTGCTAAAATGTAACAAGAGTCACCCCTGCTCCAGTTCCCAACAAGTTCCTCATTTCCATCTGAGACCACCTCAGCCTGGACCTTACTGTTCACATCACTATCAGTACTTTTGTCAGAGCCATTCAACAAGTCTCTAGGAAATTCCCACATTTTCTTGTCTTCTTCTGAGTCTTCCAAACTGTTCCAACCTCTGTTACCCAGTTCCAAAGTCACATCCACATTTTTAGGTATCTTTTCAGCAACACCCCACTCTACTGATACCAATGTACTGTATTAGTTCATTTTCATGCTACTGATAAAGACATACCCAAGACTGGGAAGAAAAAGAGGTTTAAGTGGACTTACAGTTCCACATGGCTGGGGAGGCCTCAGAATCATGAGAGGCAGCGAGAGGCACTTCTTACAAGGTGGGGGCAGGAGAGAAATGAGGAGGAAGCAAAAGCGGAAACCCCTGATAAACCCATTAGATCGCATGAGACTTATTTACTATCACCAGAATAGCATGGGAAACACTGGCTCCCATGATTCAATTACCTCCCCCTGGGTTCCTCCTACAACACGTGGGAATTCTGGGAGATAAAATTCAAGCTGAGATTTCAGTGGGAACACAGCCAAACCATATGAAGGAGTCAGTAAAAAGTGACTTTGTAATGTTTAAATCAAATCATAAAAAATTGCTAATAGTCACTGTTTTGGGTTTAGAAAATTGGCAACTTTCTATAGTCAACCTGTAATTATAAACTGGATTCACAAAAATTCAGCTTACATGCAACTTTTTAAAAACCTACTGCATACCTCTCTGCTCAGCCCAAGGAGGAAACTGATTATTCAGATTTCAGAGAAACAGACCTGGAGACTTTGGATTCAAACACGACATAGCTGAGAGCAGGGATGAGGCCCCACACTGTCAAGCCCAAGAACACTGGTATTCAGTCCTAACCCCCATCACCACTGGTGCTCTCCAGACTGGCAGACTTTTAGCTAGAGATAGTGGCTGCTAAAAGAGGAAATTACTAAGACAGTGGCATTCAGGGGTCCCTGCAACTTCAGGGCCTGGCCCCTGTTGTATTACTCTCCAATGAAGCCCACCTAGACAATGAAGGCATCAGCACAAAATATAAAAAGAAACAGTATAATATCCCAAGGGAGATATTACATTACTACATCCATAAAGTAAGAACAGCATGTTATTAAAAATAACAAACAAACAATGAGCTCACAAAAGACTCACTGGAGATTAAGAATGCTCAACAGCCCAGGCATGATATGGCTGACATCTGTAATCCCAGCACTTTGGGAGGCTGAGGTGGGCAGATCACTTGAGGTCAGGAGTTTGAGACCAGCCTGGCTAACATGGTGAATCCCCATCTCTATTAAAAATATAAAAAAATTAGCCAGGCACAGTGGCAGGCGCCTGTAATCCCAGCTACTCGTGAGGCTGAAGCAGGAGAATCACTTGAACCCAGGAGGCGGAGGCTGTAGTGAGCCGAAATTGTGCCACTGCACTCCAGCCTGGGTAACAGTGCAAGGCTCTGTCTCAAAAAAAATAATGAGAAATAGCTTTTTGGGGAAAAAAGAAAATCAGGCCAGGTGCACTGGCTCACATCTGTAACCCCAGCATTTTGGGAGGCCAAGGTGGGTGGATCATTTGAGCCCAGGAGTTCAACACCAGCCTGGGCAACATGGTAAAACACTGTCTCTATAAAACATACACACACAAAAATTAGCCAGTCCCAGCTACTTGGGGAGGCTGAGGCAGGAGGATCACCTGAGGTTCAGAAGTCGAGGCTGCAGTGAGACCTGAGCGTGCCACTGCATTCCAGCCTGGGCAACAGAGGAAGACCTTGTTTCTAAATCAATAATTAATCAATCAATCAACCAATCAATCAATCTGGCTAGGCACCATAGCTCATCCCTGTAAGCCCAGCACTTTTGAAAAAGGCAGACGCGGGCAGATCACTTGAGCTCAGAAGTCTGAGACCAACCATGGGAAACATGGTGAAACCCCATTTCTACCAAAAACACAAAAACTTGGCCAAGCATGGTGATGTGCATCTGTGGTCCATCTACTTAGGACACTGAGGAGGGAGGACCGCTTGAGCTCAGGGGGCAGAGGTTGCAGTAAGCTGAGATCACACCACTGCACTACAGCCTGGGCAGCAGAGTGAGACTCCCCTCCACGTCATCTCAGAAACAAAACAAAACAAAATCAACAGAAAAATTAAAGGTTAAATTTGAAGGGATCTCCCAGAAAACATAACAAAATGCTATGTGAAAGAAAACAGTGGGATAAGATAAGAAAATTAAAGAGTTATTCTGACTAGCAAGAATTCCAGAAAAAAAAGAAAAGATAAAACAGTCTGGAAGAAATTACCTGGGAACTAACAAAAGAAATGTCTTCCAGGACTGAAAGATCCCATGCCTGAAATTGTACTTTAGGGCAACTGTACTGCAAAATCTTGAGGGGCATCATCCATACTGAAGACCGAGTTTCTTTACATGAACTGATACATGACCAGGCATTGTTTACAATGAATTTTAAAAGAGCATATCAAAGGACATCATAACATTTCAGACCCCCAATATAAAGAACAAAACACTAAAATCCCCAAGGAAAGCAAACACTCAATGGGAGCTAGAAGAAAATGGAGTGCTGGGCGCAGCGGCTCACTCCTGTAATCCCAGCACTTTGGGGGGCCAAGGCGGGCGGATCACTTGAGGTCAGGAGTTCAAGACCAGCCTGGCCAACGTGGTGAAACCCTGTCTCTACCAAAAATACAAAAATTAGCTATGTGTGGTGGCACACGCCAGTAGTCCCAGCTACTCGGGAGGCTAAGGCAGGAGAATCGCTTGAAACTGGGAGGCAGAGGTTGCGGTGAGCTGAGATCGCACCCCTGCGCTCCAGACTGGGCGACAAAGCAAGACTCTGTCTCAAAAAAAACAAAAAACAAAAACAAAAAAAAAGAAAATGGAGTAATGCCATCAAAATTTCAAGAGAAAATAACCTTAAATGCTACAACCAAATTGCCCACTAAATGTTAACAGAGAAAGATCGTTTTAGACACAAGAGATCTCAACACAGCTACCTCCCATGTACCCCTTTCCTCTGCAAATTTCTAGGGGATGAACTCAAAGGGTGAGCAAATAAAGAGAAAAATAGGGTATCCAAGCCATAAGAGTGATCCAGAGACTCCCTAGGATGAAAACCAAGGAACATCCTAATATGACAACTCCGAAGCAACAAGTCTAGCCCAGAGCAGGAAGACAAAGGACTCTGAGGATACCTCCACGGTGGGCAAAAAGCAACAGAAATAAAAACAAAAAATCATGGCAATTAAAAATTGGTCAGGCAAGGAAACACAGAAGTTTCCAGAAAATCATAGTACATTATATGACTCAGCTTTAGGTACAACATGAATTGTCATATTGTAAACACGTTTAACAAAACAATTATAGTCATTATAATAGGAGGATTAAGAAAAGAAGGATTTTGAGGGGTGATGAAAATTCAAGAAATAGTAATGTAACATATTTTATAAATATGGAAATTTTAAAAGTACCTGGGGAAAAAAACACCTAAAAGGAGTGGGAAGGGTTTGCCTCTGAAGAAGGCAAGCCAGAGATGAAGAAAAGAAGGTCACTGCTGTTTTTCTCTTTTTTTTTTGAGCGAAGTCTCACTCTTGTCCCCCAGGCTGGAGTGCAATGGCTTGATCTCGACTCACTGCAACTACCACCTCCCAGGTTCAAATGATTATCCTGCCTCTGCCTCCCAAGTAGCTGGGAATTAAGGCACCTGCCACCAGGCCTGGCTAATTTTTATATTTTTTAGTAGAGATGGGGTTTCATCATGTTGGCCAGGCTGGTCTCGACCTCCTGAACTCAGGTGATCTGCCCGCCTTGGCCTCCCAAAGTGTTGGGATTACAGGCGTGAGCCACTATGCCCAGTCTGCTCTTTTTTCTTTATAAACCTTACAGTATTAAGGGATTTTCTAAATCAATGTACAGGTTACTTCCCTAAAAATTAAATTTCAAAATATATGTTTATACACAGACTATGAAAACAAGGTCCTTCAAACACCTCTCATTGGTAGAATCTGGTGCTTCCTTCTCTTTCTCTTTTTTTTTTTCCCCTTCTCTTTTTTTTGAGACAGAGTCTGGCTCTGTAGCCCAGGCTGGAGTGCAGTGGCGTGATCTTGGCTCATTGCAACCTCTGCCTCCCAGGTTCAAACGATTCTCATGCCTCAGCCTCCCAAAAGGAGCAGCTGGGATTACAGGCATGTGCTACCACGCCCAGCTATTTTTTTTTTTTTCCTTCTATTTTTAGTAGAGACCGGTTTTTACTGTTGGCCAGTCTGGTCTTGAACTCCTGGCCTCAAGTTTTCTGCCCGCCTCAGCCTCCCAAAAGGCTAGGATTACAGGCATGAGCCACCGCACCAGGCTCCCTTTCTCTTTTCCTGAATTTTCTGATTCTCTCTAATAAATGTTAGTTTTATAATAAAAACCATATGCCTGGCCAGGTGCGGTGGTACATGCCTAAGGCTCACTCGAGTCCAGGAGTTTGAGAACAGCCTGGGCAACATGGTGAAACCCTGTCTCTACAAAAAAATTTAAAAATTAGCCAGGCATGGTTGTGGATGCCTATAGTCCCAGCTACTTAGGAGGCTGAGATGGGAGGATTACACAAGCCTGGGAGGTAGAAGCTGCTGTGGGCAGTGACCATGCCACTGCACTCCAGGTCTGAGTGACAGAGTAAGACTCTGTCTCAAAATAAACCAAACAAATACAAAAAAAAAAAAAAAATCATATACCTTATAAAAGAAATGCAAAAAATCAGAGGTAGCAGTCCCTCACTTATCCTCAGGGGAAATGTTCCAAGCCCCACAGTGGATACTTGAAACAGTGGATAGTACTGAACCCTATATCCTATATATATACTACGGTCTTTGGATCTGACAACTGAGGTGGCTACTAAGTGATCAATGGGGTGGTGGGGTGGGAGGTAGCATGGACAGTGTGGATGCATTGGCCAAAGAGAGGATTCACATCCCAGACTGGACAGCACAAGATTGGAGGATTGCATCATGCTATTCAGAACATTGCAATTTAAAGCTTATGGTTTTTTGTTTTTGGCTTTTTTTGAGACAAAGTCTCACTCCCATTGCCCAGGCTGGGCTGAAGTGCAGTGGCACAATCACTGCAGCCGTGACTTCCCAGGCTCAGGTGACTCTTTCACCTCAGCCTCCTGAGTAGGTGAGACTACAGGCAGGTGCCATCATGCTCGGCTAATTTTTTGTATTTTTAGTAGAAACGAGATCTTGCTATGTTGCCCAGGCTGGTCGTGAACTCCTGGGTTCAACTAATGTGCCCACCTCAGCCTCTCAAAGTGCTGGGATTACAGATGTGAGCTACCACACCTGGCCATGAATTATTTCTGGAATTCTCCATTTTAATATTTTTATTCCACTGTTAATGGCAGGTAACTGAAACTCTGGAAAGGAAACTCATGGATGCTGGGGAGGGACTACCGTACATGAAGGAATAAGAGTGAGGGAGGACTGTTTTATAAATATAAAACAAAAGAACCCCCACATCTATTTCCATATACAGGGGAAAAAAAAAATCCACATCTTGTTTCACCTTCTAGGTGGTAAGGTGTGTACTTCTTATCCCAAAAGCCTGCTCCGTATTACAGTCAGTCCAGGATATACGACAAGTTGAATTTCAAGCAACTTTTATATGCTATATTCCATTTTGTCAAAGCACATAGTAGCACTTTAACAAACACATTATCTTTACTCCAAATCCCAAATCAAATCTGCGGCAATTCTCATGCAAATATCAACTCTCTAAACATACTTATTGGCCAAATAAATACCTTACTTTAAAAACAAAAACCCTCCTCCCTTTAGGTTAAGTAAGCAATTGCAAGAAGATAAAGGAAAGAGCTTTTAATAAAATGTCCCCTCCCCAACCCCCAACTGAGAATCCTGCTGAAGAATTTGATAGTCAAGTGACTAACATCCCATAAACAGATAAGAGACACAAATTAAAGTGACAGCAAATGAAGTAATGGCACTCACCACAAATAAAGCATTGAAAACATTTGGTGGAAGAAAACCCAAATAATAGATACTGCCATTTGCATGATTTTATTAATTTGCAACATCATTTAAAGAAACAACAGAATATCACTTGGTGTGTTTAAGAATTATGATTCTTCTCATGCTAGGAGCAAAATGAGGATTAAATACCAACCATTTTCCTTGTCTAGAATATTAAAGGGGGGAGGGGGAAGACTGCTGTGATTTAAACCAAACTTCTTTGTTTGCATTTAGAAGGGGTCAAGCCCTACGTAAATAAAAGTGCTTCCACGGTGGCAGTACTTGTTCCCAGGAAACTTGGTGCTACAGCACTTGAGCAACCAGAAGCATGAAGCAATTCTTCTTCATAGAAACGGCAATGTCCCTTTCATGGCTTGAAGTTCTGATTAATCCTAGAATCAGAAGCCCTTTTTGTCAGAAGTGCATCACTTAGTAACCACAGTTATAGAATGACACAGCTCTTTAAGACCTCCCTTTATACAATGCTACTCGGCTATTATTAAAAACTTTCAAGCCACAATTAATGGCTAAATTAGGGTAGCAAATTAAGTCCGAACAATCTTAAATCTTAGCAACTGATTTTTAAAATGACTTCACTTTGATTGGTCCTAAGCCTAAATTTCAATATACATTTTCGCAACAAAAAGGTTTAGCATTTACCTCCCCTCAAAGCCTTAAGGTACAAGGCAATGCAGAGTCATGAGTATTTTAAGCTGCGAATTCCCATTATTTTTCTAACTACAAGGTAAAATATTTCTCTACGTAACTGAAGAGCACTGATCTTAGGGTTGTAAAAACCTGGGTTTTTTTGGGTTTTTTTCCCCCCAAGTTTCAACTATTTAAATGCTACCTAGATGTTTTGGTTTTTATAATGGCTAAGATAAAGCTTTAGGAAAGGGTATTTTTTTAAGTGTGATTTTAAAAAGAAAATTAGCCTACCATCTTGCAGTCAATTGTGTCTGCTACATTTAAACTTCTAGAGATATTTCTTAGTTCATACTAAAAAGATTCCATTACTTTTCCCAGGCAATATGTTAATCTCTATGTTCTATTTACTCTGTCACATCTACTATTTTCCAATTGTTTTTCTTCTGCCACCAGTGAATACGGTTTCTCCAGGGTTTTCTCCCTAAATCACTGTGGCACTGTGTGCCATTCTTCCCCGTGATGCCCACCCACTGAGCAGAAGTAAGCTTTCCCCCACCCCCCAGAGCTGAGGGCGTACTTTCATCTTCTCTCTCCACTCAGCCTCAATACCAAGACAAACACCCAGAGACTGGCCTTCCCTCAAATAGGGAAATACTTTGTGATTGCAATTTGAACTCGTTTTTTGTTTGTGTATACATGTGCACGTGTGCAACTTAACATTTAATGGCAAAATTACAAGCTTTTCAGTTTTAAAGGGAAACTGGGTTATACTTGATACAGAAAGAAAGAGCATGGCCTTATTCTTCATGAAACTTCCTTTTTAAAACATCTAATCTTTATTACGAAGATACATTCTATATGTTCTGAATACACTGTATACATATCAGGTACACTGTATACGATAACAACATACACTGTATATGTTCATAGTTTTTTTTTTTTTTTTTAGACACAGTCTGGCTCTATTGCCCAGGCTGGTGTGGAGTGACTCAATCTCAACTCACTGCAGCCTCCACCTGCCAGATTCAAGCAATTCTCCTGCCTCAGCCTCCTGAGTAGCTGGGACTACAGGTGTGCGCCAACACGCCTGGCTAATTTTTGTGTTTTTAGTAGAGACGGGACAGGGGAATCACTTGAACCCAGGAGGCAGAAGTTGCAGTGAGTCAAGATCGCGCCACTGCACTCCAGCCTGGGCGACAGAGCAAGACTGTCTCCAAAAAGAAAAACAAAAAAAGAAACAAAGAAAGAATCAGCCTATAGACAGCGATCAATTATATCTACAGGGCAAATTAATATTGGAATATGGGTAAGCTGTATGCCACACAATGTCAAAAATCTCTGAAAAACAAATCTTTTTTAAATTGTATACCAAGACGCTCAATATAACTTAATCAAATCACAGCCACAAAAAACCCTGAATCTTCACAGACTAAAAACATTATGGCCAGCTATTCAGAAAATGATAAACAATGGAAATGAAACAAAACTATCCTTTAAAAATTATTAGAACATTATTAAAACAATGCAAATGTACAAACTTTTAAAATCACTGATCCAGATTCCTTAAATCAAATTATAAGGTCCTACATGGTATATTATATATACGAACACGTCTTTGAACATGGTAATAGTTACAAGGCATCAGAGTCAATACAATAAACTTGCAAGTAAAAACACTCCTTGAAACCAGAGATATTATAGAATACTGATTCAGGAAGTTATTCAGCAGCTTATAAAGAAATAGGAAGTTGTTGACCAACTACTTGAAGAACTATTTCCTGTAGGAAAACCATAAGACAGCTGAAGAAGGTAATAACTCTCAGAGTCATAAAGACAATGAATTCTTTTAAAATGAAAGCTCAATGCAATGGTAAAGAAATTGGTTTTGAATAGTAAATGCCAAGAGAACAAATATTATATGGCTAAGCCTTGTTTACATACTTCACGTTTATCCCAGAGCTTGAAAACAAGCCACTGATAAATGTAGCTAGCACCATACTTCCACCATATCACTTGCCAAAATAAGATATGAGTCTTCTCCACAAGATCTCACTGACCTAAGAAGGGCTTTAAAATGACCAATGATTGCCTGCTTATAATCTTTCAGTAAATCATGCTGCCTGGAAACTAGATGACAGGCCAACTAACTTCAAAAACTCAATCATCTATGGTCACAAGGCAACAACTGGGTAGTTTCTTTTTTTTTTTTTTTTTTTTTTGAGACGGAGTCTCGCTCTGTCGCCCAGGCTGGAGTGCAGTGGCCGGATCTCAGCTCACTGCAAGCTCCGCCTCCCGGGTTTACGCCATTCTCCTGCCTCAGCCTCCCGAGTAGCTGGAACTACAGGCGCCGGCCATCTCGCCCGGCTAGTTTTTTTGTGTGTTTTTTTTTTAGTAGAGACGGGGTTTCACTGTGTTAGCCAGGATGGTCTCGATCTCCTGACCTCGTGATCCGCCCGTCTCGGCCTCCCAAAGTGCTGGGATTACAGGCTTGAGCCACCGCGCCCGGCCCGGGTAGTTTCTTAAGTTAACATTTCTAAGTTTTTTCTCAAATTACATTGCCTTGCCTGTCTGGACCATTTATAGTCAGGTTCTTCATGCCAAATATAAATCTCAGTAAGTTATAGACCTTGTAACTTAAAAGTCAGTTCCAACGAATATCTAAAAAGATGCATTAAAATAAAATGTTTCACTGTGGAAGTAAGTGTAAAATATGCAACTAATTTAAATCTTCATTCTACATCTGGTTGACAACAACAAACTTCTTTAGATACAAGAGGAAAGTATATAAATATTGATTACAAATACAGCCCTATTTTAAAACATCAAAACTAGGATAAAAATGAACTTTGACAATAGAAACTTGGCACCAAAAGCCAATACCATCATCTTTGACTAATGGTTAGGATATTAACCTTTTATGTGTTCAGTACACAAAAGGAAGTTATAACAACTACACATCCCATAACATCATGGAAGTAGCTAACTAGAGAAGGTGAAATAATCTTATTTCAAAACATTTCTCCAAATTGCTTATTTTTCATAAAGCAGATACTCTTTATAATACAAAATTTTATAAGCCCACAGCATTCATCTTCCACATCCAAGGTTTAGGGGCCTGCACAGAATCCCTGACAGACACCAAGTAACCATGATTTTACCTACATTTATTGAGCAAGATTTACCTGTCCAGGAAAACTCTTCCAGTTCTGAAAAGTTTTATATAAGAAAATTCTTCCAAGGAATCAAAATTCCTCACATTTCTTATATAGTAAGACTAATCTTACTCTCACATGAAAGTTCCCCAGAAACACTGAAACAACAATCATGTCTTATCTCTCCTCCTCCAGTTTTTTCTTTTCCAGGTAAATATCTCTCTACCCTTGCAACCTTTTCTCATATGACATAATTTGAGATTTATTTGTTTTGGCCTGGTTTATCTTCCTTACAGGCCCACAGGTGACAGGTGTGAACTGAGGTGACTGGGGCTGGAAGGTATATACCCTTCATTAATCCATCTACATATATCAATACCTTTAAGACAAACATTTCTTCACAAAGGAAGAATCACTGGAAACGCTGAAAAATGAATAGTCATTTCTTAGCATCTGTGGTCAAGGATTGGTTCCAGGACCTCCTACATGTACTAAAATCCAGACACTCTGGTCTTTCACATAAAGTGGCATAATACTTGCATATAACCTATACATATTCTCCCATATACTTTATATCATCTCTAGATTACTTATAATACTTAATACAATGTAAATGCTATATAAATAGTTGTTACATTATTCAGGAAGTAATGGTAAGGAAAAAAGTTTGTACATTAGTCAACACAGATGTAATTTCTTTTCTGAATATTTTCAATCAGAGGTTGGTTGAATCCACGAATGCCGAATCCACAGATATGGAAGGCCAACTGTATCTAGAATACTGATTTCAGCTCAAAAAAAAAGATCATTCATTCAAAATAATGAAACTGTAGGCAGATATCACCTACAAGCAATTATTACAAGATACAAAGAACTAACAAGAAGAGCATAAATGTTGCTCTTTAACCTTATACTTTTAGCCACAGCATCCACCAAACAAAGAAGGCAAGCAGGCTATTAAGCTGTTTAAAAATCTCCCCAGGTCAGCATGTGACCCAGCAGGGAGAGGTTCAAAAAAGTGCAGCCTTTCTTTTTCTTCCTAACAACCTGGTTTGTTTCCACTCCCTTCCCCTTCAAGACACATCCTTCACAGCTAGCAGCTCTTTCAATCATTTACTTTGGATGTCTGCTTGAGAACAAATGATCTTGCTCATGCAGATGAGTTTGCCAGACTTGTGTGTACTTTCCAGTCTCAGGCCCTTTACTGTTCTGGTTGAAACCTGATCCTTTGAAATGGATACCAGGACACCAGAAAATGAATTTAAAAACAAAAAGAAGAAGAAAAACAAAAAGTTGCAGGAAAGGGGGCAAAAAAAAAAAAAAAAAAAAAAAAACTACGAACTTTTCACGATCAAACCTTTTCCTCTGCTCTTCTGTAAGTCTGTCACAAAATTTTCTATCTTACATTATAAAGTAGCAACCCACCCTGGAAGACAATCAATATAAAACACATATTAGGATTCACACAACAAAACATCCTTAATGGTATTATCTGATATGATAAATAAACGTTACACTTGCCTTAGGAGTAGACTGTCAAGACAGATCTGAATAAAACTTACACTGTTTTTCACTTTATTATCTCAACCTGATTAAACACTATTAAGTGAGCGTTTTTAAAGACATCAATTTCGGTCTATAATAATTAGTTTTAGTCAACACTTTATATATACTTGATCCAAACAAGCCAGAAAAAAACTGAGGTCCTATCTGTAATTTCAAAATTAGAGGAGAGAAACTATTTAGATCTTTTCAGCCTAGAGCAATTTTGCCATTTTGTTAAACACAAAAAGACTGACAAAAAAAATAAACAACCCAACGGTCATGTTTTTGTTTTCCCAGAGAGGAGAGTTTCTATTGTGAAGATCTACTAGCTTGAAAGAAGTTTGCCACTGAGAGACTGCATATGAAACCTAAAAATTTATATTTCCCTTTACATTTTGGGGGGAAATATTGGTAAGTCACATCAAGCTTCAGTTGTAGTGCTTGTCATTTCACAATTTAAAATACTGTAAAATTAGACTCCCCAAAAAGCCCTACTTATTTTGTAGTTCTCCACCAATAAAATATTTATTTAAAAAGATACAAGTAGCACCATACGTACTTCATTAAGATGCTGCTAGCCCTAATATTCTCAGAATTTGAAAATTTTCACGGTATTCTTTCTGTTTTGTGCTAGGGCTAATTAACAGGTTTGGCACAAGCTCAAAATGAGAATAACCAAACTTCCACAAAAGAAAAGATTATAAAGAGGCTCAGAACCAAGACTCAGTAAAGCTCTCAAAATATTACCCATGCTAACAAAGGTATTTAGGTCATACCAAACTTAAACATATACATGGGAGATATAACAGAGCTCCAGAGCTTAACATAAATATTAAAAAAAAAAATGATATTCTGTATCTTGACACCACTTTACTGTGTTTTCCAATACATATTTTTCTTAGATAACTGTCTCCCACCATTATTTTCACTTACTTTAAGAAGTATCTCTGACCAGAAGATGTCTTTGCCATCTCCCAACCTGCTGGCAGAGGTACATCATCAGGTATCTCAAAAGAAGACTGTCGAAGATGCTGAGCTGTGGGTGTAGCTGCTGGACCAGAGACTACTCCAGTGGGGGTCAGTGTCCCAGGAGAAACAGCTCCCAACTGCAGAGAAGCTGGAGAGGAATGAGCTCGAACATGCTGTGGAGTCAGGGCTCCTGCAGTGCCTGCATCAGTACTGGCCTATTAGGAATATTAAGATGAAAAATTAAAAAAGAAACACAACTTTTTAGAGAGTCCCTTTAAATTTCCCAGTCAGTGCTTAATTGCAGCCGAATATCTAAGTGCCAAACGAAAATTTCAACATTTAATATTCGACACTGGAGAACACAGGTTTTCAAACGGACTACTTTTTATATTGTATAATTTTAATATAAATTTTATATTTGTAATTTTATTGATGAGCAGTCCATCTAATGAATTTCCACCTACTACACACTAGACATGTAAGGGCAACTAGTACTGAATGAATAAAACATTCCAAAAATAATAGTGAATTTTAAAACCTAATTTTTAAAAAGTCAGTGCAGTTATGGGTGCTTTTCCAAGTTCTAAAATGTTCTAAGCATAAACACAACGCAAAGAATATGCATTTTTTACTAGGTTTTAAGTAATTAATTTTTGTCTAGGTCAAGTCCAAGAAAAAACAAGCCCTTGTCATTTATTCCCACCAAGATAAAACGCCATCAATAAAGAAATCATAACAAATTACACAATTTTTAATGAAAGCAACAAATTTGAACTGCCCAAATGTTCTTAAAAGCCATCTACAATGAACAGGATGAAAAAAACTCAACTGTATCTTTGTATGTAGAAGATAATAAGGTTATCAGTCCAATTATAACTTAAGAACTCACAGACATCCACAACTCTACACAAGCAGAAAAAATTCTGCATTCAGACCCCAAAGATCTGAGTTCCAGTCCAAGCTGGCTAGTGTGACACTGAACAAGTATGTTAACTTCCATATGCCTGTTTTCTCGTTTGTAACATAGTTTTCAAGATAGAAAAATGGATGTATATAAAACAACTTATAGTCACCAGTTTGTGTTGAGAACAACAGTATTCACAACCTACATTTTACTATTCATAATCTTGCATAGTTTTTTAAAAGTTTTTAATTAGAATTAGAGTTTGATTATCAAAAAGTTAGAATTTCCTAGATTCACAAAGGTTAAGGAAACCGGAAGGACTCAGTAGAGTCATTAATGCCTTAAAGTGATATACCTTTCTGAGTTTCCCATCAGAATAAGTATGATTTAGAAAATCACTAGCAGAAATAAAAGTCCAATTTACAGATGAGCAACACTTAGTTAAAAACTTATTAAAAAACAAAACTATAATAGCTTATGAATTTTAGAACTGCTGGATATAAATTCTTGTAAAAATTATTTACTAAGGCCGGGCGAGGTGGCTCAAGCCTGTAATCCCAGCACTTTGGGAGGCCGAGATGGGCGGATCACGAGGTCAGGAGATGGAGACCATCCTGGCTAACATGGTGAAACCCCGTCTCTACTAAAAAAATACCAAAAAAACTAGCTGGGCGAGGTGGCGGGCGCCTGTAGTCCCAGCTACTCGGGAGGCTGAGGCAGGAGAATGGCGTGAACCCGGGAGGCAGAGCTTGCAGTGAGCTGAGATCCAGCCACTGCACTCCAGCCTGGGCAACAGAGCGAGACTCCGTCTCAAAAAAAAAAAAAAAATTATTTACTAGAAGAAAAAGTACACTTTCCAGTTGTGACTCTTTGTCATTTGTCACAAAATGGGGGATCCAATCTATGTGTATTATACTTTGAAAAAATACCGTGTAGTCTGTAGGGTGCATGCCAACATACATTTACCTACAATGAGTCCATAAACCCACTTCCAGGGGTAAGAAAAAAAGCATAGCTAAGTCTACTTCTGACAAATTGATGTGTTTAGGCAAGCAGCTAAATTGTTTTTCCTTCCTTCCTCCTCCTTAACCGGGGTTTTTGTCATCAGGTTAAGTGAGTTTTTCTGAGTTCCAAAACCTGTGGTCTCTGACATAAGAATATACAACAGGCCTGCAAATAGGAGAGGGAATGGGAGTGGGGGCGGTAACTCTTCTTTCCACTCAAGTTACAGCCAGAGTGGGCTAACTACATTGCAGTATTTGGAAAACCTATTAACTTTTGGGCAAAGTTTCTATGCTGAAGTTTAGCCTGAAGCAAGTTCTTTAAAAAAAAGAAGAAAAAGAAAAAAGAAAAGAAGGAAAAAGAGAGAACCCTATACTAAACAAATCCACTGGGACCTATCGGAATGTTAACACTGTCATTATAAATAGTTTCACTTCTATGCTGAATCAAGCTGGCAAAATAATCGAACGTTGTGTATGTGGAAAAGCAGCCATGTTCATATCCGCAATAAGAATTAAAAAGCAATGGCGATCCTAGAATTAGTCATCGCTTCCCAAACATTAACTTTTAATCACAGTTGAACTAGGCAGGACTTGGCCTATGAGTCAACCCTCAGTGTATTATCAAAGGCTTGTGTTAAAACCTCGGTACTGTAAAGCGCAACTGAGTTCCTGCGCAACGTACAGATGTGGCTAATTCAAAAGCTTTTCAGCCGACTGTAAATAATAGCCTGCAATCGGGAAACCAACACGCAACCTACTAAGTTTGATAAGAGCGAGCAGACCCAAGTTCCAAGACACAAGGGAAGCTCAGGGGTGAAAGAACTCCATAAACAACTTCCAGGAAAGTCTGGGCAGGGGAAGCCCGAAACCTGTATTCAGAAATCGCCTGAGCCGCGAGGAAAATAAATGCTTACGGGAGGGGGAGGGGAAACGGGTGGGGGAGAGGGAAAGAAAGAGCAAAAAACTAAATGGACCGGTTCTACCCCCACCTCTAATCAACACTAGAAAACAAGAGAACAATTATTTGACTCCCCCAGGAGACTGAAGTGGACCGAGAGGCCGCAAAGGAAAGGGGCCCAGGGCTCAACTTCACAAACTCGGCCGCCGCTGGCAACTCACCCACACACAAATGCCAGAGGCCCCCCTCCCCCTTTCCCGGCCCGGCCCCGGCGGGAGCGAAGGTGCGGAGCGCGCGGAGGCGCGCGCATTGTGCAAGCCCACCGCGGCCCAGGCTCGGCTCTCCCCACCCCCTTCCTTCCTCCCCACCCCTCCTCCACTCCCGCCAACCTCCCGGGAACCCCGGGAAGAAAGAAAGGAAGGAGGGAAAGCACGCCCCCCCGGGGCTTGCAACCGCAGAGAGAAACTCCGAAGGGAAAAACAAATCTCAGCCCCGGACTCTGGGAGGAGTGGGGAGCTGGTCACCGCGGCCGAGCGGACGACTCCAGTTCCTCCACTTCGCCGCGGGACCCCCTCCCCTGGCCAGAGCTGGCGGCCGCGGCTCCCGAGCGCCCCCCCGGTCTGAGGCCCGCCCGACGGGGAAGCGGGGAGAGGGGCGACGAGGTTACCTGTCGGGAGTGGGATTTGGGCTCCGGCGGCTTGAAGAAGGAGTCGGGCAGCTTCCGGAGCCTCATAGGCACGGTCTGGGGCACGTTAGCCGTCTTGGGGTTCATGACGGCGTTGAAGAGCGCCTCCAGGTCGGTCTCCGAGTCCCCGCGGACGTGCACGATCTGATGCCCGGCGGGGGGTGCCTGCGGCGCCGCCTGGGTCGCCGCGGGTGCTGGCTGCCCGGGTCCGGACGGCTGGCCCTGCCCCTGGGGGGGCTGCGCAGGCGGCTGCCCTTGGCCCTGGGGGGCCGGTTGAGGCGGCGGCTGCTGCCCGGGATCCATGGCTTCTGCCTCTCCCGACGCGCACCCCCTAAACCAGGCGAGCGAGGGCTCCGCCCGGACGCCCCGGCTCCACAGGCCGAGGTGGAGAAGCGGCGACGGCTGCGGGCCGGGCGGTGCTGGGCGGCGGGAGCGGCGCTCTCCTCGCTCTCAGGGCCGGGGGGCTGCGCCGCGGCCCCGCATCCCCCGCCCCGGCGCCTCCGCCCCCGCCCTGCGCCCCGGCTCCACTGGTCTGGCGGCTGCGCCTCGGGAGGGGGGCTGCGAGGGACTCGGACCTGCGGCGCCTGAGAACTTTTTCCCTCCAACTCCCTTGACGGAGGCCGGACAGCTCGTTGCCTTTCCCCTCCTCCCCCTTTCTCTTTTATTTCCTTTTCTTGTTCCTTCCTTCCTCCCTTTCTTTTCCCTGGCGGCGGCTGCGCCCGACTGAGACAGAAACTCGCCTCAGACGCCAAAACTAAAGTTGTGAGAAGCGCCCGCCCGCGCCGCCGCGGCCCCGCCTCCTCTCGGCTCTTCCTTCCTCTGCGCGCCCGCCCGCACCGCGGCCCGGCCGGCAGCGCAGGGAAACTTTTCGCTGCAAGTTGCTACATTCCTGCACACTCCCAGCCTGCGGCGCCTCTCCTGGTTGCACGTGACCCGCTCGCCCTGGTCCGGTCCGGTCCGCCCTTCGCCCGCGCTCAGCCGGGCAGGGGCCCGGAGCGTGCCCCGTGTTCTACGCCGCGAACCACAAACGCTGGTTCCATTCCGGGGCCAAGCTGTGCTCTCCGCAGAGAACGCGGCCGCCCTTGGCCGCAGGAAGTCCTTCCGCCCCGCTCGGCCCCTTTTCCCCGCCCGTGCTCGGAAAAGGCGCTTCCAGCTCGCCTGGACCTGCGAAAGGGCCAAGGCCCAAAGAAGTGGAGAGAGGATGTGCGAACCCACCTCCTCTTCCCCGCGTTACCCCGGCTTGACCGAGCGGAGCGCCAGTGCGGGCTTAAAGCCGCCAGGATAGATGGGAGTTAAAATATATACGGTGAGACGGCACTGTTAATAAAGGTCCATTGTTTTCAGCATTAACTTTATTTTGTAATTCTGTTTCACTTATCTGTTATTATGCGAAAACTCACTTGAAAGGGGTAAACGGTTACTGTAATTGAAGCTTTGAGACCAGGTCTGTGAGTCAGTGTAACTTATTAAAAGAAACAAAAACACTACATTTTCTAAACAGTGAAATCACATCAACTGTTTTAGTACTCGAGTTTGCAACATAGTCACTGGAAGCCTCAACCCAAAATATCAGTGCTTTTTCAGGTACAAGCATTCATTCCTCTGTACCTGCCTTTCATCCTCAGGGAGCTGGGTGCCTACCCCTGCTATCCCTGTGCCTGGCCCAAGGGTAGACTCCGTTAATGTGGACTGAATAAGAAATGAATGGGCAAGTAGGTCACCCCAGGCACCTGATGTACAAGGAGCCCATTGGAAGCCACTCAAAAAGAATGGAAATATGTTGTTTAAGTCACACTCTGGTTTTTTTTTTTTTAAGCATCCTTGTTGAGATGTAATTCATATACCATACAGTTTTTGTAATATTTGTACATATTTGTATATTTAAGCAATTCAGTGGGGTTTTTTTTTTTTTTGGTTTTTTTTTTTTTAGTATATTCATAGGATTGTGCAACGTCAGTCTAATTTTAAATGCACTAGCCCATTCTAAGGAAATCTGGCTTTCTTGTTTTAATGATTTTGTCTACAATGCTAGTGAAACAGAGGTATAAATAGGATTAAGCAAGGAAAAAGTCCGGGAGCAAAAAGATAATCTCTTCCTCCAGCCAGAACATGCCCAGGAGAATTCTGAAGGATCTGTATCACTTGGTGTGGTAGGGCTCGGCCAAAGGAGCAGCCTTCGGACACTCAGAATTCTAACAGAAGATTCCAATCAACTAGTCTGAACCCCCCGTTTCCTGTCTGAAGAAAAGGATCAGAGTAAATGACACCCATGACTAGTTCTTGGATTTGTTCCCACTCCTAAATGTCAAGTGCATTTAACTACAAACTTGTAGGTTCTGGAGTTACAGAGTTTTGAGTTCAGGTCCCAGTTCTGCCATTTACTAGCTGTGAGATTTTGGACAAGTTATTTATTTCCTGTTCTTTAATATTAGCATCAGAGGTAATAACACCTACCTCATAGTTGCTGGGGCATTAAATGAGTCAATGGATATAATGCACTTAGCCTAGTTTAGGACGTGCAATGAGTTGCGCATCAATGTCAGTTGTCATTGTTGTCCCATATTCACAGATGACTTCACAGGTAGTAACATAGCCTCTCCTTGCAGCAACCCTCTCTTTCTAAGCACAGCCTTAGGGACACTGTTGGTAATCCCTTCCTCTCCTATCCAATAATCCATGCAAACAAAATCTTTGGGCAGAAACTGTGCATTAAAAACTTTACTTGAAAGAAAACTTTAGGAACCAAAGTGGGCTGGGCGTGGTGGTTCATGCCTGTAGTACCAGCACTTTGGGAGGCTAATGCAGGGGAATCACTTGAAGTCAGAAGTTCGAGACCAGTCTGGCCAAAATGGTGAAACCCTGTCTCTACAAAAAATACAAAAATTAGCCAGGTGTGGTGGCATGTGCCTGTAGTCCCAGCTACTCAGGTGGCTGAGGCATGAGAATCACTTGAACCCAGGAGGTGGAGGTTGCAGTGAGCTGAGATCAAACCACTGCACTCCAGCCTAGGCAACACAGTGAGACTCTGTCTCAAAAAAAGAACCAAAGTGATTGAAAACCTGGGATTGGAATGGAAGCTGTCCTTTTACTAGAGCATTTACTACTATGAACACTAGCTAAAGGGCTTAAGGTACAGCAGAGGCTGCTTTGTTCAATATTGTTTCGCCTGCCATTAAAATGAGGACAAAATTACTTTGATAACTGGAGTGAAAGGGTCTTTGGAGTGACTATGTTCTGTAAGCACTTCTGTATCATGAACCAAGATTTTGGAACTTACTATTCCTCGTTTATACAATTTCAGCCACAGTGTAGTAGGGGATAAAGATAACATATTCAATCCTTTGTCTACTCCCTTCCTCTTCTGCCCATTTTGTGGGGCAAATATCTGTTGACAACATCTTAAAATAGGGAGTCACCTTCTTCATACAAAGATTCACGCTTATCCTGAATCATTTTCAATGTCCAGGGAGATCGCTCCAGGTAGATCAAAATACTCATCTCCCAATTACTTACCTCTCAACTACAATGGACCCTCACCTCTACTTCACTTTAGCCACCTACCTGTTTGTCTGTACTCTGTCATCATCAGAAATACTCCAGTAATGAAGTCAGACTATGGTATACCATATTCTTAATAATCATCTGGTTCTCTTATTTCATTTCTCGCACCTCATTTATCCTTCACCTCTCCCTTTTCTGCAACCTATCACTCCCTTCCCTTTTCATTTCTGTTATGGTTTGGATGTTTGTGTCTCTCCAGAATTCATGTTGAAACGTCTCCAATGCATCGGTATTAAAGAGGTGGGGCCTTTGGGAGATGATTAGGTCATGAAAGTTCCTCCCTTCTAAATGGGATTAAGAACTTTATGCAAGAGGCTTCACACAGCATTCAGCTGTTTTGACCTTTCATCTGTCTGCTGTGTGAGGACACAGCTTTCATCCCTTTAAGAGGATGTAGCAACAAGGCACCATCTTGGAAGCAGAAAGCAGCTGTCACCAGACAGCAAACCTGCTGCTGCCTTGATCTTGGACTTCCCAGCCTCCAGAACTGTGAGAAATAAAATTCTAGTTTGTATAAATTATCCAGTCTGTGGTATTTTGTTATAGCAGCACAAACAGCCTAAGATAACATCCTTGCCAATTCTGTTTGGAAATCATAATTCATTGTTTAAACTTCCCATGCTGGGCATGGTGGCTTATGCCTATAATCCCAGCACTTTGGGAGGCTGAGGTGGGTGGATCATCTCAGGTCAGGAGTTCAAGACTAGCCTGGCCAACATGGCAAAACTCTGTCTCTACTAAAAATACAAAAATTAGCCAGGCATGGTGGCACAATGTCTGTAATTGTGTCTATAATTACAGGTGGCCTGTAATCCCAGCTATTTGGTAGGCTGAGGCAGGAGAATCACTTGAATCCAGGAGGCGGAGGTCGCAGTAAGCTAAGATCGTGCCACTGCACTCTAGTCTGGGCAAAAGAGCGAAACTCCATCTCAAAAAACAATAATAATAATAATTAATAAACGTCTCACAATTATCTAAGTCTTCAATCCCATTCTCATGGATTTTAATGAACTGAATCTGTTAAACTGTTTTAATCTGGTTTTCTGTGTTTTATTCCAACACCTAAGCTTATGGGGCCCTAGCCCCACATTCATGAGAAGCTTCAATGAAAACTTTTGACATTTTGTCCAAATCAGGTATACCTTCCCAAAGATATGCCTACACTATACAATTATAAGGAGGCACTCTTTGTAGAACTTCAAACTTTGTCTCATTACCAAATGACCCTATCTATAACACATTATGAATTAATAGTTTAAGTAGGTTGAGTGTGGTGGCACACGCCTGTGGTCCCACCACTTTGGGATGCCGAGAAGGATGTATCACCTGAAGTCAGGAGTTTGCAACAAGCCTGACTAATACGGTAAAACCCCGTCTCTACTAAGTACAAAAACATTAGACAGGCTTGGTGGCACATGCCTGTAATCTGAGCTATTTGGGAGGCTGAGACAGGAGAATCACTTGTACCTGGAAGGTGGAGGTTGCAGCGAGCCAAGATCGCGCCATTGCACTCCAGCCTGGGCAACGAGAGCGAAACACCATATCAAAAAAAAAAAAAAAAAAAAAAAAAAAAAAAAAAAAAAAAAAAAGGCCGGCACTGTGGCTCACGCCTGTAATCCCAGCACTTTGGGAGACCGAGGCAGGTGGATCACTTGAGGTCAGGAGTTTGACACCAGCCTGGCCAACATGGTGAAACCCTGTCTCTATTAAAAATACAAAACTTAGCAGGGTGTGGTGGCGCATGCCTGTAATCCCAGCTACTCCAGAGGCTGAGGCAGGAGAATCACTTGAACACAGGAGGCAGAAGTTGCAGTGAGCCGGGATTGCGCCACTGCACTCCAGCCTGGGTGACAGAGGGAGACTCCATCTCAAAAAAAAAAAAAAAAAAAAAAAAAAAAAAAATAGTTTAAGTAAATTCTATAACTATCTGGTGAATATCACAATTTTTTTCTTTGTAATTATCCCATGTTAAAAGTATTAACTTGTTAAACGTTAACGTTTGAAACATACTCATGTTTTAGAACCTTCTCTTGGCATTCTGGCATGCTACACTGGGAACTTGAAAGAAGTGGTCAGCTGTCTTCCAGACTCCAAGAAGCCTGGCTAACACCTTGGTTTCTGGGGCCAACAGAAGGGAATCTCACAGGTGAATGGATTAGTGTCCTTCCACATTTATAGTCTCTAACCAAACCATGTTTCCTTGCATCTGTAATTAGCCTTTTCTCGTATGATATAGCTATTCTAAACTTGGTCACACAACTCATCACATTTATTCATTATCCCCCTGCCCTGCAGAAAATGACATCTTCTCCAATTGCTCAGAGATATGGAGGACACCATATACAAAAGTCTTGAAAGTCTTTCCCTGGCCGGTCGTGGCGGCTCACGCCTGTAATCCCAGCACTTTGAGAGGCTAGGGCGGGTGGATCACCTGAGGTCGGGAGTTCAAACCAGCCTGACCAACATTGGGAAACCCCGTCTGTACTAAAAATACAAAAATTAGCCGGGTATGATGGCACATGCCTGTAATCCCAGCTACTCAGGAGGCTGAGGCAGGAGAATCACTTGAATCCAGGAGGCGGAGGTTGTGGTGAGTCGAGATCGCACCATTGCACTCCAACCTGGGCAACAAGAGCGAAACTCCATCTCAAAAAAAAAAATTCATTCCCTGACCTACATAAATATGTCTACATCCTCACAAGTTCTTCCCTTCACAGGTACATTTTTGGAAAGAGCAATCCACATGCCTGTTTACTTCACTTTTTGTTCATTTACCTTTGACTCAATACATCTAAAAGTGAACTCTTGGCCAGGTGTGGTGGCTCATGCCTGTAATCCCAACACTTTGGGAGACCAAGGCAGGCAGATCACTTGAGGTCAAGAGTTCGAGACTGGCCTGGCCCACAGAGTGAAACCCTGTCTCTACTAAAAATACAAAAATTAGCTGGGCCTGGTGGCACACACCTGTGGTCCCAGCTACTTGGGAAGTAGAGGCACTGAGAATCACTTGAACATGAGAGGTAGGGGTTGTAGTGAGCTGCGATTACACCATTGCACTCCAGCCTGGGCGACAGAGTGAGACTCTGTCTCAAGAAATTAATTAATTAATTAATTAAAAGTGAACTCTTTACCTCTACCCTCCTCCGTCACCAGCCATGTACACAACCTCACAAGCCACATCCTTCTTCTGATTCACCAGCTCAGTTAATGGCATCATGGTCCAGATGCTTGTTTAAGCCAGAAAACTGGGCGTCCCCTTAATCACCTTCTTCTCACCATCACTTACAACTTACTTATTACTCATTTGTGTTAACTTTGTTTCAGATATTTGAAAGTCTACCACCCAACCACGTGCCCATTTTCACTTCTGTAATACTTCACTTCTCATCTTTTTTTTTTTTTTTGGCAGAACCACCAAAATCATGCTCCTGGTTCTAGTTCTGTTTTTTGTTTTTTGTTTTTTTTTTGAGGTAGAGTGTCACTCTGTCACCCAGGCTGGAGTGCAGTGGCACAATCTTGGCTCACTGCAACCTCCGCCTCCCAGGTTCAAGCGATTCTCCTGCCTCAGCCTCCCGAGTAGCTGGGACTACAGGCGCATGCCACCACACCCAGCTAATTTTTGTATTTTTAGTAGAGACGGGGTTTCACCATGTTGGTCATGCTGGTCTCCAACTCCTGACCTTAGGTGATCCACCCACCTCGGCCTCCCAAAGTGCTGGGATTACAGACATGAGCCACTGCTCCCGGCCTCCTGCTTCCAGTTTTACCTGGCTCCATCAGATTTCTATTTTGATGTCAGAGTGAGCTTCCCAACATGTAAGTCTGATCAAGGTGTGATACCATTCAGGACAAATTCAGTCCCCTTAGAATGGCATATGAGGCTTTTAACCATTCTGGTCCTTGCTGCTCACCTCAACCTATCTTTTGCCACTCCTCTTCTATGTCTGCTTTGTTTTCCAGACATATTGAACCACTTTTGGTTTCTTGAGTGAGCCATTTTTCCTCTCATCCTTTTGCCACTGCAGATGTTTTTACTGCTGCTTGGAACTCACTTGCCACCTTTTCACATAGTTTCCCCTGAAACTCAACCTTGAAGACTTAACCTCTAACAGACAGCCCTCATGGTTCTCCCCTGCTCATCGGTCCCCACCCCAGAGTAGGCAAGGGGCTTCACCTCTGGGCTCTCAAAGAATCTAACTTTTGTCTCCATCATGGCATTTACCATAGTTTGTTGTAACAGTTTACATACATGTTTGTGTCCCCAGCACTCCTCTGAGTGCTTCTGCAACAGTATCTCCCATCTCTATACCCCCATGACAGCAATGCTCAACAAATAACAGGTGTTCAATAAATGTGCAAAAGAGGGAGGGGAGAGAGGTAAGGAGAGAGATGTTGGAGGCCAAAAATGAAGATACGGTTGAATCTCAAACAACTAACTTGCTGCCATGATTCTAATTTTGAAAATTCAGCCTCCACAGACCAGACAGATGTTTCTATACCATATATCTCCAAGACATCACAACATGGACTAAATGCTACTGCATTTGTCTGTAAGCTCAAATGTTTTTGATGGAATAAAAGTAACAGTTGGCCAGGCATGATGGCTCACGCCTGTAATCCCAGCACTTTGGGAGGCAGAGGCAGTAGGATCACGAGGCCAAAAGTTTGAGACCAACCTGGCCAACATAGTGAAACCACATCTCTACTAAAGATAGAAAAAAATAGCTGGGCATGGTGGCACGCACGTGTAATCCCAGCTACTTGGGAGGCTGGGGCAGGAGAATCACTTGAACCCAGGAGGCGGAGGTTGCAGTGAGCCAAGATTGCACCACTGCACTTCAGCCTGGGTGACAGGGAGAGACTCTGCCTCAAAAAAAAAAAAAAAAAAAAAGAAGCCAACATTTAACTGGCTTCTCTGACACTGGTTTGTATATTGAGCTAATTTGTTCAATACTTTTTATTTGTTTGTTTGGTATGTTGGAGATGTCAGGCCTCTTCCAGAAAGGCTTACTCCTTTCAAATATATGTCATTTTCATATTATTCCAACTATAGATGCATTTTGGTTAATCGGCTTCTTTTTTTAAAATATAAAGTCATATGTGCTACAGTAAAAATTAATTTCCAATTAGATTTATTTTTCTTCTAAAATCTAGCTAAAGTTATCCTTATGAGAGAAATTAAAGTAGGGCCGAATAGCCGGGTGTGAAGAATTTTGGAGTATGAGGCCCTTCATGCTTAGGGCAGAACTGGGTGTGGCATGCACCAAATAGGCCCCTCAAATAGTCTCTCAAATGCTATATACAATACCAGTTATCAGATTCAGGCTTGTACTTTTCCATCCCGGCTTGAAAATAAAGGCTACCAGATCTCATTATTTACTATACTTTACTAAATTATACTAAAAAATGTAAAGATGTCTTCTAAATATATTAAATATTCCATGATTATCTATCAATGATTCTCACAGTGTGGTCCCTAAACCAGCAGCATCAGCATCACTAATCTCTGGCCATAACCCAGACCAATGAAATCAGGGACTCTGGAGGTGCACACAGCAATCTGGGTTTTTTTGGAGTTTATTTTTATTTATTTTTTTGAGACAAAGTTTCGCTCTTATTGCCTAGACTGGAGTATAATGGCGCGATCTCGGCTCACTGCAACCTCCACTTTCTGGGTTCAAGCAATTCTCCTGCCTCACCCTCCCAAGTAGCTGGGATTACAGGCGTGTGCCACCAAACCCAGCTAATTTTGTATTTTTAGTGGAGATGGGGTTTCTCCATGTTGGTCAGGCTGGTCTTGAACTCCTGACCTCAGGTGATCCAACTACCTCAGCCTCCCAAAGTGCTGGAATAACAGGCATGAGCCACTGTGCCCAGCATAATCTGCGTTTTAACCAGCCCTCTAAGTGGTTCTGGTGCATGCTGACGTTTGAGATCCACTGCTTTATATTATCTTCTACATTGTTTTTGTTCTATTAATATTAATCATCTTTTGTAAACATTATGCATCAAAGTAAATGTCTTCATTTTATAGGCAAATCCTTTAATCTCATTTTCCCCACAAATATCTATATCTAGCATATAATATGTATTTAATTGATAATTGAAAATATCTATCTGATTCATAATATATTCATGTTGTAAAGGATCTTACAAACTGAGGTCTTGAATCCTACCTGAAAGCTGACAATTAATCCTATTTTAAAACATCTCTTAAGCAGTGATTCCAATTTGTTGGTAGTTTTTTTTTTTTTTAACATGGAGACTCTGTCACCCAGGCTGAAGTGCAGTGGCGCGATCTCAGCTCACTGCAACCTCCGCATCCTGGGTTCAAGGGATTCTTCTGCCTTAGCCTCCTGAGTAGCTGGGACTACAGGCGTGTGTCATCATGCCCGACTAATTTTTCTATTTTTGTAGAGACAAGATTTCACCATGTTAGCCAGGCTGGTCTTGAACTCCTGAGCTCAAGTGATCCACCCGCCTCGGCCTCCCAAAGTGCTGGCATTACAGGCGTGAGCCACTACACCCAGCCATGTTTATAGTTTTAAAATTTTGTGACTGCTGCTTCGTCATACACGTATCTTCAACATAACGTAGCACAATTTTTTTTTTTTTTTTTTTTTTGAGACATCGTCTTGCTCTGTTGCCCAAGCTGGAGTGCAGTGGTGCGATCTTGGCTCATCACAACCTCTGCCTCCCAGGTTCAAGAGATTATCCTGCCTCAGCCTCCCGAGTAGCTGGGACTACAGGTGCATGCCACCATGCCCAGCTAATTTCTGTATTTTTAGTAGAGATAGGGTTTCACCATGTTGGCCAGGCTGGTCTCAAACTCCTGACCTCATGATCTGCGTGCCTGGGCCTCCCAAAGTGCTGGGATTGCAAGCGTAAGCCACCGTGCCGGCCGCACAATTACGTTTTAAAAACCGTCAAGTAGGCCGGTGCAGTGGCTCAGGCCTGTAATCTCAGCATTTTGGGAGGCTGTGGCCAGTGGATCGCTTGAGCTTAGGGGTTCGAGACCAGCCTGGCCAACATGGCAAAACCGCATCTCTACAAAAAAATATAAAAATTAGCCAAGCATGGTGGAGCATGCCTGTGGTCTCAACTACTTGGGAGGCTGAGGTGGGAGGATCACTTGAGCCCAGGGGACGGAGGTTGCAGTGAGTCGATATCGTGCCACTGCACTCCAGCCTGGGCAACAGAGAGAGACCTTATATCAAAAAAGCAAAACAAAAAAACTATTAAGTAGAAAACACTAGGCTGGGCGCAGTGGCTAATGCCTGTAATCCCAGTACCTCGGGAGGCCAAGGAGGACGGATCACCTGAGGTTAGTAGTTCAGGACCAGCCTGGCCAACATGGTGAAACCCTGTCTCTACTAAAAATACAAAAATTAGCTGGGTTTGGTGGTGGGCACCTGTAATCCCAGCTACTTGGGAGGCTGAGGCAGGAGAATCGCTTGAACTTGGGAGGTGGAGGTTGCAGTGAGCCGAGATCATGCCACTGCACTCCAGCCAGGGTGACAGAGCAAGACTCCATCTCAAAAATAAATAAATAAATAAAAATAAAAAAAATAAAGAAAAATACTAAATTTCTTTTGATAATTTAATACATCAACTCTCAACTCTCTGAAAGTGCCTTCTAATATCCACTTATTTCCTTTTTAACCTAAGTTCCTAGTGTTTTGTCTAATAAGTGGAGAACAGCTGGATACCATTTCTGTCTAATAACCCTTCATATACTTGAATGTAATCATTATTCCCTCAATCTTTTTTCTAAACAATCTGGGTCCCTTAACCTTTACTCAGTCTGTTTCTCAACTCTTTAATCATCTCACAGCCCTCCGAAGCCTCTCCAAGCAGTCCACGTTCTTATTTATTTTTTGAGACGGAGTTTCACTCTTGTTGCCCAGGCTGGAGTGCAATGGCGCGATCTCGGCTCACCCCAACCTCTGCCTCCTGGGTTCAAGCGATTCTTCTGCTTCAGCCTCCCGAGTACTTGGGATTACAGGCATGCGCCATGCCACCACGCCCAGCTAATTTTGTATTTTCAGCAGAGATAGGGTTTCTCCATGTTGGTCAGGCTGGTCTTGAACTCCCTACCTCAGGTGATCTGCGCGCGTTGACCTAACCAAAGTGCTGGGATTACAGGCGTGAGCCACCTCACCCGGCCTCTTCTCTATTTATTAATGTCATGATATATGCTACGGACAGTCCAAAACATCATTTGTGTATATACAATTGATTAAAATGTATCAAGATTTTCTATATATAAAAGTGTATAATTTAACATTCTTTAAAAATATTTTTTTGTTAGGAAATAAAAATGTAAGCTCTTATCTTGTGCCCATGTATTTATTGTGCTGAATTCAGAAAAGAACATTTTAGAACTAAAAGGCAAAGGAGATCACTTAACTTCCTCATTTTACAGAACTCAAGGACTTGGGAGGTTAATCTGCATCATCCAATATGGCAGCCGCTAGTCATATTTTAACAAAAAATTCAGTTCTTTAGTCACATTAGCCACTTTTCAAGTGCTCAGTAGCCACACATGTGGCTAGCAGCTGTGGTAGATAGCACAGATATAGATAATCGTCTCTTCATCACAGAAATTTCTCTTGGACAGTGCTGGTTTAAATGATTCGCCCAAAGCAAATCATTAACCAGTGGCAGAGCCAGAACTTCCAGTTCCTAGTCTAGAGATATCTCACCATACTATCTACTACCTTTTAAAATAAGATGAAATATGAGCGATTACATCTCTAATATACAAGCATTTATTACGTTTATGCAGAAAGCATTGTGGTAGGCATGGATCCTGACCCCAAAAAGGTTGTTTTTGCTTTGTTTTGAGATGGAGTCTTGCTCTGTCGCCCAGGCTGGAGTGCAGTGGCGTGATCTCGGCTCACTGCAAGCTCCGCCTCCCAGGTTCACGCCATTCTCCTGCGGCAGCCCCCCGAGTAGCTGGGACTACAGGCGCCCGCCACCACGCCTGGCTAATTTTTTTGTATTTTTGGTAGAGACGGGGTTTCACAGTATCAGCAAGGATGGTCTCAATCTCCTGACCTCGTGATCCGCCCACCTTGGCCTCCCAAAGTGTTGGGATTACAGGTGTGAGCCACCAGGCCCAGCCTTTCCTTTTTGTTTTATAGACAGGGTCTCATTATGTTGCCCAGGCTAGAGTGCAGTGGACATTCACAGGCATGATCATAGTGCAGTGAAGCCTCAGACTCCTGGGGGGTCAAGCGATCTTCCTGCCTCAGCCTCCCCAGTAGCTGATAGCACAGGCACAAGCCACTTGCCTTGCTCCAAAAAGGTTTTAAAAAGAAAATTACTTTAGATCAGGCACAGCGGCTCAAGCCTGTAATCCCAGAAATTTGGGCGGCTGAGGTGGGCAGAGCACTTGAGGCCAGGAGTACGAGACTAGCCTGGCCAACATGTTGAAACCTCGTCTCTACTAAAAATACAAAAATTAGCCAGCCATGGTGACGTGCACATATAACCCCAGCTACTCAGGAGGCTGAGGCAGGAAAATCGCTTGAACCCAGGAGGCAGAGGTTGCAGTGAGCCAAGATCATGCCACTGTACTCTAGCCTGGAACAACAGGGTGAAACTCTGTCTCACAAAATTAAAAAAAAAAAAAAAAAAAGCCAGGTGCAGTGGTTCACGCCTGTAATCCCAGCACTTTGGAAGGCCTAGGTGGGGGGATCACAGGGTCAGGAGTTTCAGACCAGCCTGAGCAACACGGTGAAACCTTGTCTCTACCAAAAATACAAAAATTAGCCGGCCGTGGTGGCAGGCACCTGTAATCCCAGCTACTCAGGAGGCTGAGGCAGGAGAATCGCTTGAACCCAGGAGGCGGAGGTTGCAGTGAGCTGAGATCGTGCCACTGCACTCCAGCCTGGGCAAAAGTGGGACTCTGTCTCAAAAAAAAAAAAAAAAGAAAGAAAGAAAGAAAATCACTCTAAATAGGATTACTGCCTATACAGAAAATGACATACAGTTTGGTCACATTTTTCCTTTTGGCCTCTAGCTATTTAATGTATTTATGTATATAAATGTGTATATGTTTTACTGAAATATCTCCAATCTCTTTGACCTTCCCTGGGACATCAGATACTTCTCAGCTCATACCTCAATTTCTGCAGCCAATTCCTGGCTGGTTTCCCAGGCTCCATACGGCCTTTCCTGTTTCTATCAATCTTCTTCAGTTCTACAGCCATTTCCCTCAAGTACCATTTTCACCCTTGTTCACCCACTCAAAACTGTGTTTGATCACTATAGTGTATCATACACTAAAAACAATCATGATGAAGTTAACAACAATGACTTATATTTGTGTGACACACTTTTCTCAAGGCTTCCACACATCATCCTGTTTCATTTGATTCCTGTCCTTCTCTCTGGATTTCAAAGCCTTCAATCAACTGTTGCTCTTTTTTTTCACAAGATTGTTTCTTATTAAATATTTCAAGTAGATCAAAGCTGGATGCAGTGGCTCATGCCTGAAATCCTAGTGCTTTGGGAGACCAAGGCGGGAGGATCACTTGAGGTCAGGAATTTGAATCACCCTGGCCAACATGGTGAAACCCCATCTGTACTAAAAATACAAAAATTAGACGGATGTGGTGGTGGACACCTGTAATTCCAGCTACTCGGGAGACTGAGGCATGAGAATTGCTTGAATCCGGGAGGTAGAGGTTGCAATGAGCTGAGATAGTGCCACTGCCCTCCAGCCTGGGTGACAGAGCCAGACTCTGTCTCACAAAAAAAACAAAAAAAGTCGGGTAGATCTATTATAAAAGTTCTATAACTAGGAGGCTGAGAGTCTCCTTGACTTTCCTAGTTCAATCCATCAGCAAGTAATATTGGTTTCAGGTCCAAAAGTACATCTGGATATACCTACTTCCTTCCATGTATATTAGTTTGCTTTAGACTGTCATAACTAAGTACCACAGATTTGGTGGCTTAAACAATAGAAAGTTATTTTCTCACACTCCTGGAGGCTAGAAGTCCAAGATCAAGGTTCCAGCAGGATTGCTTATTCTAAGACTTTTCTCCTTGGCCTGTAGAGGACCATCTTCTTCCGGTTTCTTCACATGATTGTCCTTCTGTGCTGTGTTCTTCTTCCTCTTGTAAGGACAGCAGGCAGATTTAATTAGGGCCCACCCAAATGACCTCATTTTGCCTTCGTTACCTCTTCAAAGGACCTATCTCCAAGTACAGTCCCATTCAAAGGTACTGAGGATTAGGATTTCAACACATGAATATGGGGGATAGGGGCACACAGTTCAGCTCATGACACTCTATCGTCACCAAAACCATCCTTGTCCAAGCTGCCCTCATTTGTCGTTAGACCGCGATGCTAGTTTCCTTACTTCTGCATGTCCTCTTGAATCTACCTACCACATAACTGCCACAGTGATCTTTCGAGCTTTCAAAAATGTATAGCACTCTCTTGCTTAAAATCTTGTACTGGTTTCCCATTGCACTTAAGCTAAATTTCAAACTCCCCTCACTGGCTTACAAGAGGTATGTGATCTAGCTTTCTAACTTTCCAACTTCAACTCATGCCACTTTCTTTCTTGTCGACTTGTTCCATTCACAATGACTTCTGTCAGGTCCTAGAACATAACAAATTCATTCCATCTTGGAGCCCTTGCATATGCTATCATTGTTTTCGAGAACATTAACATGCTTAAGTCTCAATTTAAATGTTAACCTCCTCAGAAGAATCTTCTCAGACTTACCACTATTATTTCCTAGTATAATCATAATTTATAATTACTTTATATATTTTACTATATTTTTCGGTCACTAGATGGTAAGTTTCTTCGAGCCATGATAATGTGTTTTGTTCACCACTGTTTCTCCAAGCTTAGAATTGTGTCTGGCACCCAATAAACATTCTTTGAACAATCTACTCTTTTGGCAGATCTCTTGCTCTATTCAAGAAAGTTTGTAATTGCACATTTATTTCCTACCTCTGCACCATAGCATGGAACATTCTTTCTACCTAGAATTCTTTCCCCCTCTAAGCCAATCCATGGCTATCATTTCTTTTAAAATAAACCTCAATTCCCTTCCCAAGGAAGCCTTTGACTATGGATCATCCTTGACTGTCATCTCTCTCTCTTGGTTCCCTTAGAACTTCACTGATATGTCTAAATTTATATTTATTAAGTACTTAAAAACACAGTTTTTTCTTTTTCTTTGTTCTTTTTTTTTTTTTTTTTGAGATGGAGTCTGGCTCTGTCACTCAGGCTGCAGTGCAGTAGTGCTATCACGGCTCACTGCAACTTTCACCTTCCAGGTTCAAGTGATTCTCTTGCCTCAATCTCCCGAGTAGCTGGGATTATAGGCACCCATCACCATGCTCAGCTAATTTGTGTATTTTTAGTAGAGAGAGGTTACACCATGTTGGCCAGGCTGGTCCCGAACTCCTGACGTCAGGTGATCCACCCGCCTAGGCCTCCCAAAGTGCTGGGATTACAGGCGTGAGCCACCACGCCTGGCCAGTTTTTTCTACAAAATGTTTTATTTTACAATATATTAAAGGAATAAAGGGTGCTAGTTGATTTAAAAACTTGGCTAAGTATGGCCGGGCGCAGTGGCTCAAGCCTGTAATCCCAGCACTTTGGGAGGCCGAGACGGGCGGATCATGAGGTCAGGAGATCGAGACCATCCTGGCTAACAAGGTGAAACCCCGTCTCTACTAAAACATACAAAAAAACTAGCCGGGCGAGGTGGCGGGCGCCTGTAGTCCCAGCTACTCGGGAGGCTGAGGCAGGAGAATGGCGTGAACCCGGGAGGCGGAGCTTGCAGTGAGCTGAGATCCGGCCACAGCACTCCAGCCTGGGCGGCAGAGCGAGACTCCGCCTCAAAAAAAAAAAAAAAAAAAAAAAAAAAACTTGGCTAAGTAAAAGTTAATTTAAAAGTTAACTTATACTATCATACATGATTTTACATTAATTTCACCCTCATACCTTTCTAATAGCAAAGCCGATAAAGAATATAATTTATAGGCCGGGCACGGTGGCTCATGCCTGTAATCCCAGCAATTTGGGAGGCTGAGGCGGGCAAATCACAAGGTCATATCAAGACCATCCTGGCTAACACAGTGAAACCCCGTCTCTACTGAAAATACAAAAAAAAAAAAAAAAAAAAAAAAAAAAAAAAAAAAAAAAAAAAAAAAAAAAAATTTAGCTGGGCAGGTGCCTGTAGTCCCAGGTACTCGGGAGGCTGAGGCAGGAGAATGGCATGAACCCGGGGTTGGAGCTTGCAATGAGCAGAGATTGCGCCACTGCACTCCAGCCTGGGTGACAGAGTGAGACTCCGTCTCAAAAAAAAAAAAAAAGGAATATAATTTATAGATCCATAGTGTTTGTTAAAGCCCCATGAGGTTACTTTTTTCTCTTTGCCAAAAAAAAAAAAAAAAAAAAAAAGGGAGCGAGAGAGAGAAAGCATGAGGAAAGAAACATAAGCAGGAATGGTATTGCTTTTCAGCCTTTTGGCTAATATCAAGTGTAGTAGGAATGGTAAGTTTCAACCTTACTTAAACCAAGTTTAGCCTGCTTATTCCAACGAACTTGGCACGTGTACCAAGTCAGGAGATTGAAGACTTACCTTAGAGGATATCAGCTACTAGAGTTTACCAATTGGGACACTGCTAAATGTGGCACTAAACGTAGCTTTTAGTGTTAATGAACGCAGCTTTCACTGTAAAAGAATACTTCCCTGTCTTTTATTCTTTCCTTTGTTGTTTTGTTTTTCTCTATTCTTTTCTTTCTTTTTCTCTCTGGTTTTTTAAACTAGAGGAGTAGAGAGTGGAGTAGTCATTCCAAACCCTGGAGCTGCCAACCAGAATGAATACACATTTTAAAGGCAATATACAAAATAAAGCTCTCTCTCATAAACAAGTTAGACCAATTAAAATAATACCATTTTGGCCTGGTGCGGTGGCTCACACCTGTAATCCTAGCACTTTGGGAGGCTGAGGCAGGTGGATCGCCTGAGGTGAGGAGTTTGAAACCAGCCTGACCAACATGGAGAAGCCTCATCTCTACTAAAAATACAAAATTAGCCAGGTGTGGTAATGCATGCCTGTAATCCCAGCTACTGGGGACGCTGAGGCGGGAGAATTGCTTGAATCCGGGAGGCGGAGGTTGTAGTGAGCTGAGATCATGCCATTGCACTGCAGCCTGGGCAACAAGAGAGAAACTCTGTCTCAAAAAAAAAAACAAAAAACAAAAAAAAATTTCAGACTGGGCACAATGGCTCTCACCTGTAATCCCAGCACTTTGGGAGGCTGAGGCAGGCGGATCGCTTGAGCTCAGGAGTTTGATATCAGCCTGGGCAACATGGTAAAACCCCGTCTCTACCAAAAATATAAAAAATTAGCTGGGAATGGTGGTGTGTGTCTGTGGTCTACTCAAGAGGCTGAGATGGGAGGATTGATTGAGCCCTGGAGTTCAAGGCTGTCGTGAGCCAAGATCATGCCACTGCACTCCAGCTTGGGTGACAGAGTGAGACCGTGTCTAAAAATGAAAATAAAAATAAAAACACCACCATTTCACATTCATCATATTGAAAAAAAATACAGATTTGACATATACTAAGTGTTATCTAGAAAGTTGTAAAATGGGAGTTCTTACATCAGTAGTGGGAGCATAAATTTGTGCAATCATTTTGAAGAGCAACTTGTCAATATCTAGTAAGGCTGAATATATACTACTAACCATCAATTCTATCAGATAGAAGCCTAGAGATCCAGGAGCTCAAGCCCAGCCTGAGCAACACAGACAGATCTCATCTGTAAAAAAAGAATAAAGGCTTAGAGAACACTTCAGAGGAAGACATGCCCAAGGATATTCATTCCAGCATTATTCATGCAACCACCATGTCTAATAATAGGGAGATGGATAGATATGGTAAGGCCATCCAGTTAAAATGGATAAACAGGCTGGGAACTGTGATTCATGCCTGTAATCCCAGCACTTCGGGAGGCTGAGGCGGGCGGATCACCTGAGGTTGAGAGTTTGAGACCAGCCTGACCAACATGGAGAAACTCCATCTCTGCTAAAAATACAAAATTAGCCAGGGTGTGGTGGCAGGTGCCTGTAATCCCAGCTACTCGGAGGCTGAGGCAGGAGAATCACTTGAACGCAGGAGGCGGAGGTTGCAGTGAGCCGAGATTATGCCATTGCACTCCAGCCTGGATGACAAGAGCAAAACTCCGTCTCAAAAAAAAAGGATAAACAGGAGTTATTTGTATCAACACAGGTAAAATTTGAAAAAATGCTGAGTAATAAAAGTTTGCAAAAATTTTAAAGCAGTATAATATATAATATATATAACAGTATATAATGTTAATAGAAACATATGTAGTAAAAGTATAAAACATACAGAAGGGCTGGGTGTAGTGACTCATACCTATAACCCCAGTACTTTGGGAGGCTGACGCAGGAGAATCTCTTGAGGCCAGGAGTTCAAGACTAGCCTGGGCAATATAGGAAGACGTCACTCTTTAAAAAATTTTAAAAGGCCAGGTGTGGTGGCTCATGCCTGTAATCCCAGCACTTTGGGAGGCCGAGGCAGGTGGATCAGGAGGTCGGGAATTCAAGACCAGCTTGGCCAAGATGGTGAAACCTCATCTCTACTAAAAACACGAAAATTAGCCGGGCAGGTGCCTGTAATCCCAGCTACTCCGGAGACTGAGGCAGGAGAATCGTTTAAACCCAGGGGCAGAGGTTGCAGTGAGCCGGGATCCCGCGATAGAGTGACACTCCATCTCAAAACAAACAAACAAACAAACAAACAAAACAAAACAAAACAAAACAAAAAAATTAGCCAGGTGGTCCCAGCTACTTGGGAGGTTGAAATAGGAGGATTATTTGAGACTGGGAGTTTGAGACTGCAGTGAGCAGTGTCCGCACCACTGCACTTCAGCCCGGGTGACAGAGTGAGACCCTGTCTCAAATAAATAAATAAACAGATAAATAAAAAAAGTATACAAATAACAAATATCAGATATATAGTAAGGCCAGGAGCAAGGTCACTGTGGTTATAACAAGGTAATATGAGATATCATTGTGTTGTTGGAATTGTTCATTATCTTTTTATTTTCATTTATTTATTTATATTTCATTTATTTATTTATTTGAGACGGAGTCTCATTCCATTGCCCAGGCTGGAGTGCAGTGGTGCCATCTCAGCTCCCTGAATTCTCCGCCTCCTGGGTTCAAGTGATTCTCCTGCTTCAGCCTCCCTAGTAGCTGGGATTACAGGCACCCACTACCATACCTGACTAATTTTTATACTTTTAGTAGAAATAGGGTTTCACCATGTTGGCCAGGCTGGTCTCAAACTCCTGACCTTAAGTGATCCACCCACCTCTGCCTCCCAAAGTGCTGGGATTACAGGCACGGGCCACTGCACCCGGCCTTTTAAAAAAGTTTTTTTATTTATTTTGGAGACAGGGTCTCACTCTATTGCCCAGGCTGAGTGCAGTGTCATGAAGAAGGCTAACTGCAGCCTCAACCTCCTGGGCTCAAGGGATACTCCTACCTCAGCCTCCTAAGGAGTTGGGACTAGAGGCACACACCACCATGCCTGGCAAAATGTTAATTTTTGTAAAGGCGAGATCTTTCTATGTTGCCCAGGCTGGTATTGAACTACTGGGCTTGAGTGATCCTCCCGCCTTGGCCTCCCATAGCCACTGTGCCCAACCTCTGTTCGTTATCTTGACTGTTCTAATGAATAGAAAAACTTACACAGGTGATAAAACTGAATAGAACTTAATATACATACCACACACACACACACACACGCACAAATGAGTACAAATAAAACTGGATAAATCTGAATAAGTATCAATGTAAGTATTCTAGTTATGATATTACACTACAGTTTTGTACAATGTCACCATTAAGGGGGAAACTGGGCAAAGTATACAAAGGATCTCTGTATTACTTCATACAATTGCATGTGAATCTACATTTGTCTCAAGAATTTTAATTTAAAAATGTTAAATATGGTAAAATGTTAACTGTCAAATCTGGGTGGAGGGTATGTTATGTATTCCCTGCACTTTTTTCATATTTAAAAGAAAAAAGCAATGTCTGGAACCCACTACAGAACTGATTCAATCACCAGAAGCAGAAGTAGAGATCAGTCATCTATACAGTCCCTAACTTACGATGGTTCAACTTGAGATTTTTCGACTACAATCGTGCAAAAGTGATACACATTCCATAGGGACTGTATTTCAAGTACCCATGCAACCATCATTTTTCACTTTTAGTACAGTTTTCAATAAATTACATGAGATATTCAACACTTTATTGTAAAATAGGCTTTGTGTCAGATGATTTTGCCCAGCTGTAGGCTAATATAAGTATGCTAAGCACATTTAAGGCAGGCTAGGTTAAACTATGATGTTTGGTATGTTAGGTGTCTTAAATGCATTTTTGACTTCTGATATTTTCAGTTTACAATGCATTTATTCGGACATAACCCTCTCATAAGTTTGGGAGCATTTGAATTTGTAAAAAGTTTCCCTCATTATTCTCAAGCAAAGCCAGGATTGTAAATCATCTGTTACTTTGGAGTGAGACCAAATTGGGTTCAAATCCTGGACCCAGCAATCACTTGTCCTGCGACCTATGGCAAATTACTTAACCTCTTTAAGTTTTAGCCTACTCATATAAAGTGGAAATGTAATAGAACCTTGGTAATTCACTTTTTGGGACATATAACATATCTTCTGCTTCCATACGTATAAGCACATCCTTGACTGATGCAGGAAGCTAGCTTACTCCTTTTCCTAATGTCAGGCAATGCTGCTCATATACAGTGCTGCTCCTCTTATTCTAGTAACTGCTCCTCCCCATTTTGAGCTTAGCGTTCTCACTACTCCTTCCATCTGGTTGTCATGTTGTTGATTCCACCTCTGGCTGAGTAGTATGTATCTCAGATCTGGCCAATCTGAAGCTAGCATTTCTAAGGCTGCAGGGATTAGTTAACAGATGGTCAAACTACCCCACTTGAGCCAATGTGACAAGATGGGATTTTTGTTGAGATTCTTGGGAATCTTGAGATAGATGTTATTTTCCCACTGGTTTTTTAAAACTGACAGGATGTATGTTAGGTATACTAACATTTTTATATGTGGAAAGACACAAACTAAGAATGGAGTCAACAGAGAGAATATGAACTGAGAGAGAAAACGGGTCTTGCATTAAATCAGACCAAAAAGCAAGCCAAACTACTATGGGACTCTTCAGTTATGTGGGCTAATGAATTCACTTTTTGCTTAAGACAATTTGGATCAAATTTTATTTCACTTATAACACCAAAGATTCTACTGACTTAACCTACTTTGAAAGGGTAGTTGAGAAGATTAAATAAAGTAAGACATGTCAAGCACTAACTTTGACTAGAAACAAATACAACAACAGGCTGGGTGCGGTGGCTCACATCTGTAATCCCAGCACTTTGGGAGGCCGAGGTGGGCGGATCATGAGGTCAGGAGTTCGAGACCAGCTTGACCAACATGGTGAAACCCTGTCTCTACTAAAAAATTAGTTGGGCATGGTGGCAGACGCCTGTAATTCTAGCTACTAGGGAGGCTGAGGCAGAATAATCACTTGAATCCAGGAGGCGAAGGTTGCAGTGAGCCGAGATCTTGTCATTGCACTCCAGCCTGAGTGACAAGGTGAGACTCCGTCTCAAAATAAATAAATACATACATACATACATAACATAAATAACAACAATAATACTGTCTTTCTACTTCCAGAGCTATACCCTTTGACTTATAAGGGATGCTAGTTTGTTCCAGTTATTAATGTCAGACAATGCTGCTAGTATAAAATAGAAATAAATAGGTAATCTGATTTGTTGCCAACTAATATTTTAACCATTCAGTTAATACAAGGGAGAAAGATAAGGAAATCCCTACAAAACTTTAAGTTTCTTTGGAAATATACTCCTGCCTGTGGAACAGTTTAATCTTTCTTGACTTTTGCCTTTCTTCAAGGTACCTTTCCCCATTCTTTGTTTCTTCAAAAACATTACCTAATAGGACTCCTAGATCCATTTTGAAGAATTCCCTGACTACTTCACAGGCATGATTTCTTCTGAAGTTTTTTTGCAATTACGGTCTTTGCTAGACATCTGATACTTACGTGCTGTTTTATACTATTAGTAATACTAACATGTATGATTGCCTTATGTCTCCAACAAGACCAACTTTCTTGAGTAATTGAGTCTTTCTCTTTCTCATTGCACCTAACACAGTTATGGGCACTAGAATGTAAGCTCCCTAATTTAGAAATTTTTGTTCATTGGAGTATTTGCAGTGCCTAGAAAGCGGCCAGAACATAACAGGTAATCAATAAGCATCTGTGGGGCCGGGCATGGTGGCTCACACCTGTAATCCCAGCAATTTGGGAGGCCGAGGTGGGCAGATCACTTGAGGTCAGGAGTTCAAGACCAGCCTGGCCAACATTGTGAAACTCCATCTCTACTAAAAATACAAAAATTAGCCAGGTGTGGTAGCACGTGGGTATAGCCCCAGCTACTTGGGAGGCTGAGGCCCGAGAATGGGTTGAGCCCAGGAGGCGAAGGTTGCAGTGAGCTGAGATCGCGCCACTGCACTCCGGTCTGGGCGATGGAGCAAGACTCCGACTTAAAAAAAAAAACACCTGTAGGACTCATGAGAATGAACGGTAGTTCTTTAAAAATTCTTGTTGATTAACTGGATGACTGAGAAGCCTTCAGGGTAGATAGTTTTCCTTAAGAAGCCTCCAGTCTGTTTCTAGAACCTTCAGATCAGTTTTCAAAGTTTTAAGGACCAACGCTGGTTAGAGATGAGTTGGAACAAGGATGACAGACCAGTGAATCTGAATACAAGGAGAGCTCAGGACAAGGGAGCTTTCCTCTCTGACCACAGCTTCCTATCACAGTTCCCACTTTCCAGTTCTTAATATGTCAAACACCAACATTTAATAATTCACACAGTCTGCTACCCTTTTTTGGGCCATATTTGATTTTTTTTTTTCTATTGAGCATTCTGTTGTCCCATACTTCATGATGCCTTGAGATGTTACCATTGCTATGAGCTCAATTCAGTTAATTCTGTGCTTTGACAGCTACTATGTACCTCTATTTGATCTTTGGACTTTTTTCACCCCAATTTATCACTGCCTGACTGATCTTTCTAGAGTATCACTTTCATGATGCTACTACCCCTATTCAAAAGTCCTTAATGATTGCTGTACATCACCTACTTAAAAGATTTCAATTTCTTAGCTTTGTGCCCACAGCCCTCAGTGACCAAGTCCCCGGTAATCTACCTTCCCTGTTATTATCCAGAACTCCAGAACAGAACTTACTAGTTTTAACTACTCAAATGTACTCATGTCCCCCCAAATCACCTTGTTTTTGTATCTTTGAATTTATTTTTGCTCATGTGACCTAAATATCCCAACTTCTCTAAGTTCCTCTTTTTAATGTGCAAATTACAATTCTGCAAGACTCCTCTCTTTAAGTAGCTTTTGGAATTTTTGAAGAATGTTCTCAGAAAGTCTCAGAAAACCATTCTGTGGTCACTTGTCACCATGGCCAGTTGTCTCACTCCAGACAACCCCTCTTCTCTCACTTGATCACAGTTTGCTTTTACAAAGCTGGCTTCTACAGGCTGTGGCTGCTGCTCTCGAGGGACAATCTTTGCCACAGGCATATTCCTGGGCTGCATATCTAATCCCATGCTGGGTAGCTAAATCCAGACTACGGTATGAATCCAGACTATAATAGTTTGCAAAATTTAACAAAAGGTTGAAGTATAACTAGAGGGATGACTGTACAGTAAATTTAAGGTGGGCATCTAGGTATGAAGGCTGCTAGAGTCCGCCAGCTCAGTCCCCGCAGAGGAGGCTTTCATGCTGATGATCTATGACCTTCAGCACCAACCTTTCCCCCCCTCACTTTCCACACTCTGCACAGTTGCACTTCAAAGGCCAATTTCTCTCTACCAACAGTACTGTGTCTGTCAGAGAATGGATATTTATTGTCTTTCAAGTTCTAGACGTTGTGGACACAAAGGTAAACAAAATAGACACAGTACCGGTTTTCATGAAAGATATTAAACAAATTATGACAAGTAGCTGAGCAAATAGTTCCAAGTGTACAAATGCTGCCAAAGAAATACCTGGAGTCCATGCTCAGGACCTCTACATTCTCTGGGGCCTCCAAAGAAGAAGAACCAATTTTCCCATCTCTTATACTCTATCTAGTCAAATTAATAATAATCTGTACAAAAGCAACTCTGGCCCCAAGAAGACAGCTTTTTACATTATTATGCAGACAGTTAACTGTTTCTCTTTTTTTTCTTATTTCCGCAGTAGAGAATGAATGCAGCCAAAATTCATGAGCAGTTAAACTATGTGCCTGGCATCATTCAAAGCCCAACATATGTATTAAATTATATAATTTTCCAAAAAACTTATGAGGTAGTCCTATTATTATTATTATTTTTTATTTTTATGTTTTTTTTTGAGATGGAGTCTCGCCCTGTCGCCCAGGCTGGAGTGTAGTGGCGCGATCTCGGCTCACTGCAACCTCCACCTCCTGAGTTCAAGCCATTCTCCTGCCTCAGCCTCCAGAGTAGCTAGGACTACAGGCACCCGCCACTACGCCTGGCTCATTTTTTTTTTTTTTTTTTTTGTATTTTTTTGTAGAGATGGGGTTTCTTTGTATTAGCCAGGATGATCTCGATCTCCTGACCTCGTGATCCATCCGCCTCGGCCTCCCAAAGTGCTGGGATTACAGGCGTGAGCCACTGCGCCCTGCAAAGCAGTCCTATTATTTTTTTCCATTTTATAGAAAAGACAATCAAGGTGCAGAGAGTTAAGCAACTAGCTCAAGGTCACACAAGTAATGGCAAATTTAAAAATCCAGGCAACCTGACAGCCCAGCCCAAACTCTTTATCACTATTCTATTATGCCTTACAATATAGATAATTTACATAAACACAAATGAATCATCAAACGATTTTTCCAAAGCAATGGAGCAATCTTTCCTCAAAGGTCCTATCTACCTCCACCTTTAGAGCTGAGAAAAAATAGTGGCAATTCCTCAGGATCACTTTCCCATCTGTTGCCTCTGAACTTTCATCTGAAGGCCAGGCCCAGAGTACTCTGCCACATCATGCACTCCCTTCAACTGCTGTTCTCTTCCGTTGTTGAAATCCCACCAGTCTTTCCATAGAAGCCAGACTAAGCCTATCTTAGTTCAGAGTGATCTCTTCTATCTCTGAATTCGTGTAACAATCACTATTGGTAGTCACACTCTTAAAGAGTACCTTCCTAAATAGGTTTATAGGGAGTGTATGTTTCCCCAAAGTAAACTGCCCAGTGCCTTGCATAGATTTGGTGTTCAAAAATAATTATTGACTGGCCGCTTGATTGATCAAAAGGGTCTCCAGGTCATAGGGAACTGTGAGGTAAGCAGCAAAGCTGGTAGCAAACAGACATTTCAGTTCTTGATTTTATGTTTTTATGTAATTAAAAAAATCTATGGGTATTATGAGCATATCTGGAAAGTAGTTATTCATTCAATAAACATTTAATATGCTAAGGCATTGTGCTAGGTATTAGAAGTAAAACATACTCTTTCTCCTGAGCTCTATACCCAAATTGCCAGCTGCATTCCAGATTCAAATCCAGGTTCAAGTCCAAGATTATCATCTTTATCCCACAACACAGAAGCACATCTTTCAAACTTGCTCCTCCTCAAAACCTCAACATTTCTTACAGGCTTCCCATGACCCATGGGATATATGTCAATGATTTTTGCCATCAAAAAAAAAAAAAAAAAAAATCTAGGTTATACATTCATTCTATGAATGAAATAAGGAACAGTACTAAGATAACCTGCTTCTCACTGTTTGAACAGCCTACTAATACCATCAGGCCAACTTTCTCTGTTTACATGTAGCTCTTGTATTAGCTGTGGGACGGCTGCAGCCTTAATTTATTATGTGATAAAAGAGTTTACGACTACTTTCAGAACCTTTTTTTTTTTTTTCGAGATGGAGTCTTGTTCTGTTGCCGGGCTAGAGTGCAGTGGCACAACCTTGGCTCAGTGCAACCTCCGCTTCCCAGGTTCAAGTGATTCTCTTGCCTCAGCCTCCTGAGTATTTGGGACTACAGACACGCACCACCACACCCAGATAATTTTTGTACTTTTGGTAGAGACGGAGTTTCACCATGTTGGCCGGGATTGTCTTGATCTCTTGACCTCGTAATCCGCCCGCCTTGACCTCCCAAAGTGCTGAGATTACAGGCGTGAGCCACCGTGCCAAGGCCCAGAACACTATCTTTTTATTGAGGCTTTTAAGTGGAACATATAAAGCAAAAGAATTGTTATGCTTTTCCTAGCTTTAGAGATGTAAATGCTTGTGCAATGAAGAAATGAAATTAAATGAAACAAGTTAAATAAACTAACAATTTATATTAATGATCAGTAGTAGAAATGTTTAGTTTTCTGCTACATTTGCAATCCAGAATTAGTTAGCTTATAAATTAAAATACATGGAAAATCGAGGATTCACTTGAATCACAATGCAAATTAGAACTAGATTTCTAGTTACAAGGAATTCCTTGTAACTTTTTGTAAAAATTCCACAATTTTTTTGGTATAGATTTTATTAGGGATGAAATTTGATCCCCAGTTAGTATTCCACACAAATTTTTAAAAAGGCATCTTGGTGTTTGCTTTCTTCTGCTCTAAGTAGGTTCCTTACATTTTTCTTGAATTAATTTGCAAAGTAAATGTTTATCTATTAGTGTTAAAAGAGAAAAATGATAAACAAAAAATAGTAGAGGTACATAATTTGAAAGAGCGTTAAGACATGTCTCCCACACCATAACAGTGGTATAAAACATGAAGATGGCGCCTGATAGGATCCACAATAAAGTAAGAAAATGTCTGTTCATGATTCTTAGATGAAGGATAGCACATACCAGCAGAATCCTGAAAAAGACAAACCTAAATTATTATTATTATTTTTTAAATTTTATTTATTTATTTATTTTGAGACGGAGTCTTGCTCTGTCACCTAGGTTGGAGTGCAGTGGCGCCATCTCAGCTCACTGCAACCTCTGCTGCCTGGGTTCAAGCGATTCTCCTGCCTCAGCCTCCCAAGTAGCTGGGATTACAGGTGTGTGCTGCCACAGCTCGGCTAATTTTTTGTATTTTTAGTAGAGACGGGGTTTCACCATGCTAGCCAGGATCTTCTCAATCTCCTGACCTCCTGTTCCACCCGCCTTGGCCTCCCAAAGTGCTGGGATCACAGGAGTGAGCCACCGTGCCCGTCAACATTTAGGGCATTCTTATTTATCTGCCCTGTAAATGATGGTTTGACAGACTAAGAGAACTGTGTTCTACTCCATCTGAGTCACAGATTTAGCTCTAAAATAAGCAGGCAATGTTATTAGATACAGATGACAGAAAGGAAGCCAGGGAAGAAAGTTCAAACTGTTCTCCAAACAAAAGCATACTCTATCAACTTTTAATTTTAACAAAATTCTAAATAACATTGTCTTTTCTCCTAGGCATAACATTGTCCTAATTGTTAACTCCAGTTGTAACAACTGTATTAACAAAAAGTAATTAAATTCTTTGTTTGCAAAAGTTCTCTCACACTTACGTAGGCTGAAACTTTAAAGACAGAAGAGGTAATTTGTATTTTCTTGGTTTGAGGATTCTTTCGAACACTAAAAAAGGAAGAAAAGGTGCTTTTAACATATAATAGGCATTGATATATACATTTAAGTAATGATCACTTTTAGTATTTACATATTCTTATTCATATAGAACATGGAAATACATACTATCCAACTAAGTGGTTTAAAAAATGGCATCTGAGGCTTCAACCAAGAATGGGCAAGGTCAACTGAATTGAAATAGCAGAAAATTGAATCTTACAGGTAGAAGGTTTAAAGTCAGTCTGAGACTCAGATGATGCAATTACCTTCACAGGCTACAGAGACAATTATTGGACAAATAGGGATTGGTAAAAATCAGACTGAAGTGTAGACAACCATATGGGGGTAGATAAAAGCATGCTAGACTGAAGACTTAAACAATGTAAATACAAATGCTAGTTCTGCCACTGACCTGTTCTTTCACTTTAAGTAAGATTAACCTTTCTGAGCCTCAATTTTCTCATATGTATATTGGGAATAATATGTTCCTTTTAGTATATGAAAATCAAATGAGATAATGTATACAAAAACTATTTGTTGGCCCGTCACGGTGGCTCAAGCCTGTAATCTCAGCACTTTGGGAGGCCTAGGCGGGCGGATCACCTGAGGTTGGGAGTTCGAGACCAGCCTGACCAACATGGAAAAACCCTATCTCTACTAAAAATACAAAAACTTAGCCTGTAATCCCAGGTACTCGGGAGGCTGAAGCAGGAGAATCGCTTGAAGCCGGGAGGCAGAGGTTGCGGTGAGCCAAGATTGCACCATTGCACTCCAGTGTGGGCAACAAGAGCGAAACTCCATCTCAAAACAAAAACAAAAACAAAAACCCAAACAACTATTTGTTAAATTATATATTGCTAAGTTATATCATATTAAAAATAATTTTTTCTCAGTAGCTTTCTTTCAGTTACTCTCCTCACAAAAGATTTCCTGTGGCAGTATGTAGTGAGAAAGCAAACTAAGGATTGAGAAAATAAGCTACAGATATATATTTAAAATTTGTTACATATATAAATAAATATACACACATTTTCTAATGCTTTACAGCTTGTAAAACATTTTTTACACAATTTTTTAACTTTTTATTATTTTTTATTTTTGTAGAGACAAAGTCTTGCTATATTGCCCAAGCTGGTCTTGAAACTCTGGCCTCAAGAGATCCTTCTGCCTTGGCTTCCCAAAGTGCTGGGATTACAGGTGACGGCCACTGCACCCAGCCTCCAAAATACCTTTATATACATTACCTCATTTAAAGATCACACAACTCATTGAGGTAGGCATTATTTTGCCAATTTTATGGACAATATAACTAAAGAAGCTAAATGATATAATTAAGATAAACTAAATAAAAGTGGTATTTCTGGGAATAGAATACAGGTGACTCAGAGTCCAATCATCTTTCTGCTACACCTCAGCTGCTTATCCCAGACCTATACACTCTATAAATATTTAACACATATGTATAAAGGGTATTATTATTATTATTTTTTTTTTTGAAACGGAGTCTCGCTCTGTCACCCAGGCTGGAGTGCAGTGGCCGGATCTCAGCTCACTGCCAGCTCCGCCTCCCGGGTTTACGCCATTCTCCTGCCTCAGCCTCCCGAGTAGCTGGGATTACAGGCGCCCGCCAGCTTGCCCGGCTAGTTTTTTGTATTTTTTTAGTAGAGACGGGGTTTCACCGTGTTCGCCAGGATGGTCTCGATCTCCTGACCTTGTGATCTGCCCGTCTCGGCCTCCCAAAGTGCTGGGATTACAGGCTTGAGCCACCGCGCCCGGCCCAAGGGTATTATTAATGTGTGACATGTATAGGTAAAATTTGAAGGAAGATACCCTCTTCTCTACTTCTTTAGGTGAAAGTACTGCTTCTCCCTCTACTACACATGTAAAAGTAATTGAGAGAGGGAGAGAAGAAGGAGGAGGAGGAGGAAAAAGGAAGACTCAGTTTGAGCGGTGTGTGTGTATGTATGTATGTATGAGCTTGTGTACCTTTTGGGGATGACCAGCCATAGCCATTTCAGGGTTTAAGATTCTTAGGTGGTTTTCATCTCTACTAGATATTTCATTTAGACTTCAACCCAGGATTAAATTGATTTCCAAATATTTCTATGACATAGGTCAAGTTCATTTTCTTTTGATTTCTCTATTGCTTAACATACTGCTTAAAAGTTGAATACTACTTTTAAGTTTTTGTGCTTACCCAAGGGATGACTATAACCACTATATATAAAATCCTTGCATACACCTATATAATCACCTAGATCAATATAAAGAACGTATCTATGGTTATATCTAATTATAAACATTTATTTGTGGGTGGTTACATGGTATAAACATACATATTCACCAAATTTTATGTATATTTATGATTTGTTCATTTTACTATACATAAATTATTTCCAGTTTGAAAATCTGAGGAAAGAAAAAACTTTGTAAAAGTGCTTATCAAATCAGTTTAGGGGAAAATTTAGTATTTGATACTAGAACAATTACTTAACACGTATAAACATGCACCACAAGTATATCGGCCGGATGTGGTGGCTCACACCTGTAATCCTAGCACTTTGGGTGGCCAAGGTGGGTAGATCGCCTGAGGTTAGGAGTATCAGACCAGCCTGGCCAACATGGTGAAACCTTGTCTCCACTAAAAATACAAAAATTAGCTGGGCCGTGGTGGCATGCGCCTGTAGTCTACTGGGGAAGCTGAGGCACGAGAATCTCTTGAACTCGGTAGGCAGAGGTTGCAGTGAGCCGAGATTGCACCACTGCATTCCAGCCTGGGCAATAGAGTGAGACTCCATCTCAAAAAAACAAAAACAAAAACAAAAATAAGTATATTGTTTTAGAAAGAAACTACCATTTGTACATTATTAGAAGTCAGTTACTAATAGAAAGAAATCATATTATTCCATTACCTCTGATCCTACATTAGTATTACTTTAAAATATCTCTAAAATAATTTGTCTAATTTTTTATAGGCCTAGCAAGAAAGTACAGTTATCATCTGTCCTATATCTCTTAAGAAAAAAGGAAAAGGAAATATAAAGTGATATTGATTAGTGCTCTATGGTGTTCTACTAATAATTGCATTATATCAGATCTTTATCCATCACTAACTCCATCCTCTGATAACCATGGTTTTAAGGATACTGGAATATAATTTCTATATAGTCTTTTTAAAAGTGTAATTATATTAATGGTTTGGACATAATATAGTTGTTTCTTGTCAACATTATTTGCGATTATTTCTGAGGATCAGTCCCATATTGACTCTAAACTCCAGGGTGTCCAGACTATTCTAAGTAACTGCACATTTTAAAAAACAAGGACCTGGCTGGACACAGTGGCTCACACCTGTAATCCCAGCACTTTGGGAGGTTGAGGCAGGTGGATCACCTGAGTCCAGAAGTTCAAGATCAGCCTGGGTAATATGGTGAAACCCCATCTGTACAAAAAATACGAAAAACTTAGCCAGGTGTAGTGGTGCGTGCTTGTGATCTCAGCTATTGGGGAGGCTAAGGTGGGAGGATTACGTGAGCCCAGGAGGCAGGGGTTTCAGTGAGTTGAGATTGTGCCACTGTACTCCAGCCTGGGCAACAGAGTGAGACCCTGTCTCAAAAAAAAACAAAACGATAAAAAATAAATAAAACAGGCCGGGCACGGTGGCTCATGCCTATAATCCCAGCACTTTGGGAGGCCGAGGCAGGCATATCACAAGGTCAGAAGATCGAGACCGTCCTGGCTAACATGGTGAAACCCTGTCTCTACTAAAAATACAAAAAATTAGCCGGGTGTGGTGGCGGGTGCCTGTAGTCCCAGCTACTTGGGAGGCTGAGGCAGGAGAATGGCATGAACCCAGGAGGCAGAAGTTGCCCTGAGCTGAGATCACGCCACTGCACTCCAGCCTGGGTGACAAGCAAGACTCCATCTCAAAAAAATAAATAATAAATAAATAAATAAAATAGAAAAAAAACAAGGACCTACTGCTTAACTAGTATCTGAAGGGCGTAATCTAAGCTTCTCGGTTCAAATAATAAAATTTCACATCTGGGGTGGATACATGGCTTGGGGGAACTCTCCTGAAACTTTGACAAGAGCATGTGTCTAATGTCTAAAGCAGAAAAGACACAGGCACCATTATTAACTACGTACATTTCTGCATATACATTTTTGAAACGTAATAAAACAATTGATCATTTACTCTTTAACAAAATGGGTGGTTCTAAAGTATTGCTTATTTGGTTTAAAGAAATCTCAATCTTTTTAAGGAAAACATTTTTAAAAACATTAAAAAGGTATATTTTGGCCAGGTGCGGTGGCTCACGCCTGTGATCCCAGCACTTTGGGAGGCCAAGGTGGGAAGATCACCCGAGGTCGGGTGTTTGAGACCAGCCTGGCCAACAAGGTGAAACCCCATCTCTATGAAAAATAAATAAATTAGCCAGGCATGGTGGCTTAAGCCTGTACTCCCAGCTATTTGGGAGACTGAGGCAGGAGAATCCCTTGAACCCAGGAGGTGGAGGTGGCAGTAAGCCGAGATCATGCCACTGTACTCCAATCCGGCCTGGGTGACAGAGTGCGACTCTGTCTCAAAAATAAATAAATTAAATTAAAAAAATACAAGGTGTGTTTTGTAGGACCTATTATAACGGATGAGGACAAAATATTTTAATAACATTTTTACCCTTTTGTTTGAGTTAGAGACTCCTAAAATCACACTCTGTAGCGTGCTCCTAACATGTACAAACATAAGGGATGGACTGTGCTAGAATGGATTAGCAGTAACGTTTATCTACAAAGGCAGGTTAGAAACTGTAAAGCAGTCATACTTTTTCTTAGCATCTAAAAATGTAGAAGAGAATTGCAGATGAGAATCTGGAGAAGGGAATGTTGGGAAAAATAGCAGTTTCTTCAATGTGTAGGTTCTAAACTTATTTCTACTCCATATATCTCCAACACAATCTCCTCCTCCATAGCACACAGTAGTGAGGAATTCCACAGGTTCATGTGGCTGATGGGGTACAACACGTTGTGGTGGTAGTGGTAGTAGTATGTGTGTGCATGCATGAGTGCATGTGTGTGTGTGTGTGTGTAGCGTGCTAGAAGCAGACTAGCAGGTTTACATGAACTTCAAATAATTAGGACAGTATGTTTGATGTATTAATAGGTATGTACATGCTTTTTCTGAAATTGTTTCTAACATATCTTCGTCCAATAATCTGTATGTGTTGACAATAACTTGTTCATTAAAATCATAGGAAGATTATAGAAACATTTTTCTGTTTTTAAAACCATATAATAAATTAATTGAATAAATAACTAAATTATGCAGTTTGCTGTATAGCTATATGACACAAGGAATGGATGAGAATTAAGGTGTTGAGTATAAGTAAAGTAACAATTATGAGTCCAATGAGAAGCTAATTCTGGTTTTCTCTTATGAAAGTAAAATTATATAACTAACTTTTAAGACCCTTTGCTCTCTGTTGTTTTGCCTATTAAGATGATCCAATATCTTCATAACTGAAAAACCCTACCAAAGAACATTCACTTCAATTAAAAGAAAGGTATAAACAAGAAATTCATAAGGTTTTAATTCTCATTAGATCTTCAAAAAGAAAAATGCTACCAAAATACCTCAAACTGTATAGCACTGGGATTAATTTAAAAAGGTAAATATTACACCTATATGAAAATTCTTCCACTTCTTTGGAGCAAAGGTAATAATTGTTTTTACTATTAATTAAGCAAACTCAAACATCTGGAGGGATCTCTTGCGTTCCCTTCAGATTTAAAAGGAGGCTTGGTAAGAAAAAAAAGAAGGCTTGGAAGATGGCAGTTGGTAACAGGTCTGAATGAGGACAAAAGCAGAAGAGGTAGATGAAGAATGAGAGGACTGAGAACTAAATAAAAGAGAAAGCCAGAAATCTTTCTAGTCTGGACGAGAGGGGAAAAGTTATGAGACGGAGGTGAGGGTAGTGCTTTTTATATGCTTTGGTTGTTAATATGACCACTGAATAATGTTGTGTGATTCCATCATGGTTAAACAAATAATTTATTCTATTAACTAGAGATTTACATATTGTGATCTAGCAATATTACCTCACTAGATCCTTATAGATAAGCTTTGCTGTTTCCAGATATGGGCTAATCACATCTTCATATTGACAAAGGGCTCCACCAAGGCAAAGATGTTTGAAAAGACAAAACAGGAACTCTTCTCTATCTGGTTGGCTGAATATTTCATATTTTTCGGAGTCTTCCACTAGCAAAACCTAAGATGATAAAATTCATCTTAATGTAACATAACTCAAGGTTTTAACTTTTATGTTTTCGAAGGTTTCATTTTATATACTTAAAAATAATCTTACACCTATTTTAAGAACCAATCTTGAGTCAACTGAAGAGAGTAATCTGTAATCTGCATTTATTTGCCTCTATTTTATCATTAGGAACTGACAATCAATGAAAAGAATAAATCAAAATTTAAAACACAGTGGCTAAGTCTTCCCTCCTTCCACTTTATGTCTTTATTCTAGTTTATATTTTTAGTAATTGTTTTAGTGTTATGTCACCTCAAATCTTATTTGAAAATAAATAGGAGCATAAATAAATGAGAACACTTCTCCATCCCATAAGGCCTCCTGCCTTGGCTTCTACCCAGAGACTAAATGGTCATGTTCTAAGCTCTCTCCTCTTATGGAGTTTGGATGAGTATTGTTCTTATTCCCACAAGTACTCCTTTTTGAAACTTTCAGGTGCTGGAGCCTCATATCCAGCTCTCGCTTTCCTGCTCTCTAGTAAGATCACTTCACACATCACCTATTGACATTGACTCTTGCCCCTCTGAGGTCTTACCATCTCATACAGAGAGCAGAAAAACTAGATATGATGTAGGGAATTTTCTTATGCCATTAGGAAATACAGACCACTGATTCATTTATTGATTAGTGGGCATAAAAAGGTGACCAATGTAAGAAATGTATTTCTTCCATTGGATTGTTTATATCTTAGCTACTTTGTTTATTTTTTCTTTTTTAAGAGATGGAGTCTCACTATGTTGCCCAGGCTGGTGTCAAACTCCTGGGCTCAAGTGATCTTCTCACCTCAGCCTCCCTATTTTAAAAAAAGAATGTGAAGGCTGGGCACAGTGGTTCATGCCTACAATCCCAGCACTTTGGGAGACCATGGCAGGAGGATCGCTTGAGGCCAGGAGTTTGAGTCTAGCCTGAACAACATAGTGAGACCTCATCTCTAGTAACCCCCACCCTCAAAATAAGCTGGATGTGGTGGTGAATGCCTGTAGCCCTAGTGAATCAGGAGGTTGAGGTGGGAGGATTGCTTGAGCTCAGAAGACGATTGAAGCGGCGGTGAGCCTGGGTGACAGAGCAAAAAAAAAAAAAAAAAAAAAAAAAAAAAAAAAAAAAAAAAAAAAAAAAAGAATGTGAAATAGCTAAAAATAAAACATAGATATAATAAGACCCAAATAATAAAGGACAAAAAACTGGTCAAGAAATAAAATGAAAAAAATAAATACATATAAACAACTTTAGATAGGAGGGATGTCAAAATGGTTGACTAGAGGCATCTGGCACTCACGTTCTGAACAAAGTAGAACCAAAATAGCAAGTAGATAATCACACTTCAAAGAGGGAGTCTAAGAGAGAACACTGGAATTCAACAGAGAGGTGACAGGAAATACACAGGCACAGAAGGAGATGGGATTGGCTGGGAGTCTGGAGAGGCTTCCCAATGCAGGGAAATGGTAAGTGAAAGACCCCTAGCAGTCCACATTTCTACTGTGGTACCTCTGCAATCCTCACCATGGGAGAGCTCCTCAACCCTCATGGGCCCTGAGACTAGTAATAGGGTGCTGCCTGGAGACCACATAATGGCACTGCTCCAGAGAGGAGCTCATGCTGGCTCCCACAACCCCTCCCCCACCTCCAAGTCCTAAGGAGCTGCAGGATGGCACCATTTTGAGAGTCCAACTCCTACCAGACTGCATCCTTCCTTGGGGCCCAACAGTCCCTGCATTTCCACATCCCTAGATCCCCAATGACATCCCCAAATGTCCACCTGGACTCTGTATGGTGTCTTTTACCCCAGGGAATGAGTAATGCAATACACTGAGGAGGCTGCCCTTGAGACAAAGGGAAACAAAATGTGTGCTCCCCAGAACCTGAAACCCACTTACCTGGGGCTGCTGTTACTGATAGCAACCTTGCCACCACCAGCAGCAGGTCTACCATGCACTTACATGCTCCCTGAAGATGGAGTCTCCCACCCATAGCTGAGGGGCGGAAGCATACACCACTGGCAGCAACCTTGTACTCCCCATTCCCTCGGTAGCAGGGCCACTACACACTTGCATGTGCCCTGAAGACTGGCTCTCCCTGCTGTTGCTGCCATTACTGCCATGGCCACTATTACTGGAGGCTAAAATGTATGTTCTCCAGAACCCAAGAGCCACCTGCCAGTGGCTGTAGCCACTGACAGTAACCCCACCCCAAGCCCTGCAGCAGGGCCACAGCTCCCTCGCGCATGCCTTCAGGATGAGCTCTCTACACTCATTGCCACTGCTGCTGCCATCTGAGCACTTTGCTAGGGGGCTTGAGGATCACCCTGCCCAACTCACAAGAGGCTGCATCTGTATGCACCACTGGGGGACCTGAGGACAGCCCCTCTGGCCTGGCACTGTCCCCCATCCAGTGCCCAAGCACACCCAGGACTCTGGGGTTTGCCCTGTCCCATCCACCACTGCTGATATTTGTGCACTCCTCTCGGGGACCTGAGCACAGGCCCATTCAACTGGCCACCACCATAGCATACTTGCTCCCTGGGGGCCTGGGGACTGGCCTGCCTAGCATGTCACAGCCACTGCTAATATAAGTGTGCACTGCTTGGGAATTCAAAGGTTGTCCCACCACTGCTACAGCCATCATCCATTTAATGCACACTGCCTGGGGACCCAAACACACATCCACATACCCAGCCCACCACTAACACTGCTGGCACATGAGCAAGCTGCCTGGAGGCCCAAGAGTCAGCCTGCTTGGACCTGCAAACACCACTGCCTGCCTACACTGCTCAGGGGCCCAAGGACAGGTGTGCTTTGGCCAGCTGCCGCCACTACTGGGACCCAAGAACTGGCCTACCTGTCCCCAGCAAAACTTCACCCCAGCCTCTACTAACAATTGCAACCTAAGCCACCGAGGAAACCACAGACACCAGTGATGCTGAGTACACCTGAATAAATCATATGGAGACTACACTACTGCTTGCACCCAGAATCAGAACCAAAGTGCTCTACCCAACCAACATTATAAGTACATTTTCAGGAAAAAGTTTTCTCCAAAAAAACCCAATCCAATAAATTCAAAGAAGTGACTGTTAAACTAGATGCACAGATATTAATACAAGGACACAAGAAATATGAAAAAGCAAGAAAGATGACACCTCCAAAGGAACACAATAATTCTCTAGCAACAGATTTAATCAAAAATAAATTTATGAGCTATAAGAAAAAAATTCAAAATAATGACTTGGCCGGGCATGGTGTCTCACACCTGCAATCCCAAAACTTTGGGAGGCTGAGGTGGGTGGATCACTTGAGCCCAAGAGTTTAAGACCAGCCTGGGCAACATGGTGAAACCCTGTCTCTAGTCCTGAAAAAAAAATTATCTCAAAAAATTAATGATATTAAAGAAGCTCAGTGAGATACAAGAAAGCACAGAAAAAGGATACAAAGAAATCAGAAAAACAATTCAGGATATGAATGAGAAATTCACCAAAAAGATAGATATCATTAAAAAGCACCAAACAGAAATCCTAGAACTGAATAATTCAATGAATGAAATAAAAGATTCAATTGAGAATTTCAACAGTAGACTACATAAAGCCAAAGAAAGTGTTTCAGAACTTGAAGACGGGTCTTTTGAAGCAACCCAGTCAGACAAAAAAAAGAGAAAAAGAACGAACAAAGCCTACATTACATATAGGATACCACAAAGCAAACACAGTTTTGAATTATTTGGGTGTTCCAGAAGGTGGAGAGAAGCCCAAAGGCATAAAAAAAAATCTATTTAACAAAATAATAGCTGAAAACTTTTCAATTCTAACAAGAGATTTAGACAACCAGATACAGGAACCTTAAAGATCCCCAAATAAGTACAACCCAAAAATGTCTTCTTGAAGGCACATTATCATCAGACCATCAAAAGTTAAAGAAAAGGAATTCTAAAAACAGCAAGAGAAAAGTGTCTAGTCACATATAAGGAAACCCTCAATAGACTCACAATGGATATTTCAGAAGAAATCTTACAGGCCAGTAGAGGATGGGATGATTCAAAGTGCTGAGAGAGAAAACAAAGAAAAAAAAAAAAAAGGCAGCCAAAAATACTATACCCAGCAAAATTATCCTTCATAAATGAAAAGGAAAGTATTTCCTAGACAAGTAAAAATGGAGGGAATTTATCATCACTAGGCCTGCCCTGTAAGAAATGGTTAAGGGAGACCTATAACTGAAAGCAAAATTTGAAAACACAGAAAGGATTCAAATATTACCACTGCAGAAAACCACCAAACCACAAAGATAAACAAAAAGAGAAAAAGGAACAAAAGATATCCAAAATAACCAAAAAAATTAACAAAATGACGGAAGTATGTCCTCACATATCAATAATAACCTTGAATATAAACAGACTAAATTTTTCACTTAAAATGTGTAAACTGGCTGAGTGGATCTAAAAAACAAAAAGCATGATCCAACTAACTATGTTACCCATAACAAACTCACTTGACCTGTAAATAAAACAGTAAAAAGGGACAAAGAAAGTCATTATATAATGCTAATGGGGTCAATTCAGTCAGAGGATATACTATTCTTAATATATATGCATCCAACACCAGCAGACATAAATATATAAAGCAAATATTATTAGAGCTAACAGAAGAGATAGAATCTAATACAGTAATAGTTGGGAAATTCAACACCCCACTCTCCACATTAGACCGATCATCTAGACAGAAAATTCATAAAGAAACACTGGATTTAAGCTGCACTGTAGACCAAATAGACATCTACAGAACATTTTATCTAACAGCTGCAGAATATCTATTCGCATCAGCACATGGAACATTCTTCAGGATAGACCATATGTTGAGTCACAAAACAAGTCTCAACACACTTAAAAAATTGAAAACATACCAAGTATCTTCTCATATCACAATGGAGTAAAATGAGAAATCAATAACAAAAGGAATTTTGGAAATTATACAAATACATGAGAAGCAACAACACACTCCTGAATGACCAGTCAATGAACAAATTCAGAAGAAAAATTTAAACTTTCTTGAACAAATAAAAATAGAAATATAATATACCCATGCCTATGGAATATAGCAAAAGCGTGCTAAAAGAGAATTTTACAGCAATAAATGCCTACATAAAAAAAGTACTAACACTTCAAATAATCTAATGATGCACCTCAAGAAACTAAAAAAGCAAGAACAAACCTAAAGTTAGTATAAGGAAATAATAAATATCAGAGCACAGATAAACAAAATAGAGACAAAAATAAATAAACAAACAGAAAGGAACTCTAGATGGAGAAAGGCTATCAAAATTCTACCTTACGCTTAACACTACCACACAAGGGAAAAAAGAAAATACAATGAATTATACAATGATCAGTGTCTAGTAGAAAGTGCACTTAATTATGAAAATTGATTAAGCTCATTTACAGTTTCTACAGAAAATTTACCACAGGTCATTGCATATAAGAAGTATTTAAAAAACTCAACTCTATGGTGTTGTCCATACACAGTTTATTTATAATGCCTTGATGAAAACCAAGGTTGGGTATGTCTAGGAAAATATAGGTAAGGGAAAGCAGTCCATATACTTAATTGCTCTCTGGGTGTGCCACAGGTAACACTTACACATCTCCACTTCCTTCCTTCCTCTCTCCTTCCCTCCCTCCCTCTGTAAGAAAATAATGTGTTATTGTGGCCCATGTTTGCAACTATCTGAAGATCTGACTTAAGAGAAAGGTGAATAAAGTACTTAGGAATGAATAGTTAACACATTTCTCACATGAATACTCTCATACATTGAACTGATTAGGCTGTGCAATTTTTGGGGGGGTGGAGGAGACAGGGTCCCACTCTGTCACTCAGGCTGGAGTGCAATGGTGCCAACTTGGCTCACTGCAGCCTCAACTTCCTGAGTTCAAGCAATCCTCCCACCTCAGCCTCCCAAGTAGCTGAGACTACAGGTATATGACATCATTACCAGCTAATTTTTTTTCTTTCTCAGAGTCTCGCTCTGTCACCCAGGCTGGAATGCAGTGGTGCAATCTCAGCTTACTGCAACCTCTGCCTCCTAGGTTCAAGCAATTCTCTTGCCTCAGCCTCCCTAGTAGTTGGGATTACAGGCATGTGCCACCTTGCCTGGCTAATTTTTGTATTTTTAATAGAGATGGGTTTTCACCATGTCAGCCAGGCTAGTCTTATACTCCTGGTCTCAGGTGATCCACCCGCCTCTGCCTCCCAAAGTGCTGGGATTACAAGCATGAGCCACCATGCCCGGCTCGGCTGTGTAATTTAAAAAAACATAATTAAAAAAATTTTTGGAATGAATGTGAAAACATAATATTCTATGGCTTTTCTCCATCTCCATTCACATACAGATCTCTTCACCAATGTAGCTCTTAGACAGTAGGTCAAACTTCTGAGCCACAGTCAGGAAAGTGGTTGTTAATTAGTACTTACATTACAGTGAGCCAATAGAATCTGTAGTGCTGCACAATGGGGGACGCTTTTTAGTTCAGGCTGAAGCTGGATGTTAGTTTTTTTTTTATTAGCCAGAAAGCAACCAAGTTAAAAGCCTTTCCTCCCTGTTGCCACAGAGTAGCAATGAACCCAAGAGCAAGTCATACAGGCAACTAGTAGAAAAACACTGAGCTCCAGCATTTCATGAATAGAGGTGCCATTCATGGCAATAAATAAGATAGACAGCAAGCAGTTTTGCAGAGTATTCTGTTGGAAAACTAATCCTTCTTTTTTAAAAAAATGTCCACTGATGATGCTCTTTCTGTAGAAGTGACAGTGAATTATCTAAAATTAGAGGTAAGGGTCTTTAGACCCTTATGCCAGAGAAGAAGTGTGAGAGACAAGAGTTGACAGTGGTATCCAAAAGGAGGGAAACCCAGACCAAACATTTCCTAAATAGTAATTTCCAATCCTTGGTAAGAAGAAGTAGAAATTAATATCAGATCCCTACTGTATAGTATTTTTTGTTTTGTTTTGTTTAATTTTTTCTTTTGAGACAAAGTCTTGCTCTTTCACCCAGGCTGGAGTGCAGTGGCGTGATCTCGGCTCACCGCAACCTCTGCTTCCTGGGGTCAATGAATTCTTGTGCCTCAGCCTCTCGAGTAGCTGGGATTACAGATGCCCACCACCACACCTGGCTAATTTTTGTATTTTTAGTAGAGACAGGGTTTCGCCGTATTGGCTAGACTGGTCTTGAACTCCTGACCTCAGGTGATCTACCCACCTTGGCTTACCAAAGTGTTGGGATTACAGGCGTGAGCCACCACGCACGGCCATGTATATTATTTATATTATCTCATGTTAGATATACTTCATTTACCTAAGAGCAAACTATATGTAGTCTCATTCAATTGTGTGTGTTTGGATATTCTCAGCAAGTTAATTTTATTTTCTTCTTTAACTAAGTTAATGAGTGCTTTTAGGTATTGCCTTAGGTATTGCCTGGTTGGATGTCTCCCTTTCTCCTACAGACAAGATTCCTGTGTCTGGAATGATGGATCAGTAGCTTCCCTAGTTCATTGCTACCTGGATTTGCAATACATCTGACTTGTATGTCTCCCTTCTCTCTTAATTGAGGACAATAATAACAGTAGTAATTAATAGAAGTTGTTAATATTAGGGAAAACTTACTAAGCACCAGCCATTGTGCTAAGCAGAGTAAGTGCATTATCTCACATAAATCTCACATTATGCCTGCTTTATAGATGAAGAAACTGAGGCTTAGAGAGGTTAAGCATCAGTTATTAAGTGACAAAGGCAGGATTTGAACATATGGCTATTTGACATGAAAACCCTCATTTTTAACTATTTTAATACTCTCAATAATTGTAACAATGATAATATCAATAATACATTTCTGTTTTCTGTTTTTTAGAGACAAGGTCTCACTCTGTTGCCCAAACTGGGGTGCAGTGGCACAATCATAGCTCACAGCAGTCTCAAACTCCTGGGCTCAAACAATCCTCCCACCTCAGCTTCCCAAGTAGCTGGAACTACAGGTGCACTCCACTGCACCTGGCTTATTTCTTCGTATTTTTGTAGAGATGGGAGTCTTGCTCTGTTGCCCAAGCTGACATTCCATTTTAACAGCATTCAATATTTCTAAAAGGTACATTTAAATGCTTCCTCAATTAATTTTCTCAATGATTTTAGGAAGAAGGTAGAATGCGCACTTTCATCTTCATGTTGTATAGATAAGATCTTGAGGCTCAAAAGATGGAGAAATTTGCCTAAGATTATTATCTTCTAAATAATAAATCAGGAATCAGGTAAGTAATCTATATATTTTCATTCCAAGTTCAGTATACCTCTCACTAAAACAAAATTGAATTTAGTTAATCCAATGGCTTTGTTGATACTAGCAATGAGATAAAAAAGATTCTTTTACTCCTGGGATGTTTTTATTTATTTATCTAAGTTTATTTTTCAGACAAAGTCTTGCTCTGTCGCCCAGGTTGGAGTGCAGTGGCATGATCACAGCTCATTGCAGCCTTGACTTCCAAGCCTCAAGCAATCTTCTCACTTCAGCCTTCTGAGCAGCTGGGAATACAGGTATGAGCCACCAGTCCCAGCTAATTTTTGTAGTTTTTGTGGAGAGGGTTTTGTCATGTTGCCCAGGCTGGTCTTGAACTCCTGGGCTCAAACCATCCACCCACCTCAGCCTCCCAAAGTGCTGGAATTACAAGCGTGAGCTACTATGCCCAACCTCGGGATGCTTTTTGGGACTTTTTAAATATTAATTTGATAAGTTAAAAGGCCCACATTGAACAAAAATGACCTTACTAAATAGGCCAGGATTTCCCTGCTTCAGCACTATAGACATTTTGCGCCAGAAAACTTTGTTGTGACTGTCCTGTGAGTTATATGACGTTTAGCAGCATCTCTACCTATCAGATGTTAGTAGCACCTATTTGAGAATTACTGAAATACACAAATAATTAAGTTGACTGTTAAAGTGCCATCTAAGTAGAAATCTACCAATGTTAGGATTATTACTGATCATTATTTATAAATAAGAGGTACTTTATGAGAAGGTATTTTATGCTTTAAGCAGGCAAAGTTTTTGACATTTTTGCACTTCCTGAAATAAAATTCCATTGTGAAATTTTAAAATTCTGTACTTACTCTTCGTAACTCATCAGAAATGAGAAATGGATCACAAAAAGAATCTAAACATTTAACAATATGTCCACTGTCTCGTACAATATCTTCATCATATAACCGATGAAAAAATGACATTGAAAGCTGTGTGCAGGGAACATTTGTAGCTTCAATTTTTTTCACTTCAGTTCCTGAAAAAAGATATTTTATAAAGAATGGAGATAGAAAAATTAATTTAGCATTCTCAACTATTTCCAAAATAAATTGCTATGCAGAAATTCTAAGAAGTTAACAAATATGACATTTTTGGTGTATTTAAAATATTTATTAGTTTATGAATTTTATTAAATTCTTATTTTGTAGCTTCTTCATTTGTGTTAATCATTAAGAGTTTATAACAAGGCCAGGCATGGTGGCTCATGCCCGTAATGCCAGCATTTTTGGAGGCTAAGGAGGGCGGATGACTTGAGGTCAGGAGTTCAAGACTAGCTTGGCTAACATGGCGAAACCCTGTCTCTACTAAAAATACAAAAATTAGCCGGGTGTGGTAGCACATGCCTGTAATCCCAGCTACTAGGGAGGCTGAGGCAGGAGAACTGCTTGAACGTGGGGGGGCAGAGGTTGCAGTGAGCCAAGATTGTGACACTGTACTGCAGCCTAGGCAACAGAGTGAGACTGTCTCAAAAAAAAAAAAAAAAAAAAAAAAGTTTATAAGAAAAATCTCATCATTTCAGGACTAGATGAATATGAATTAGAGGATACTTAAAAATGAAATACATTTTTAAAAAATGTAGTAGAGGATTCTTAACGCATATATTATCAGAATTGCCTATAAAAGCATAGGAATTGCTTCATATGATTTTTGATTCCTATTACGCTTAATGCTTTATAACTCACATTCTTTTTTTTTTTTTTTTTTTTTGAGATGGAGTTTCGCTCGTTTCCCAGGCTGGAAGTGCAATGGCACAATCTTGGCTCACCGCAACGTCTGCCTTCCTGGTTCAAGCGATTCTCCTGCCTCAGCCTCCCGAGTATCTGGGATTACAGGCATGTGCCACCATGCCTGACTAACTTTGTATTTTTTAGTAGAGACGGGGTTTCTCCATGTTGGTCAGGCTGGTCTTGAACTCCTGACCTTAGGTGATCTGCCCACCTTGGCCTCCCGAAGTGCTGGGATTATAGGCATGAGCAACTGCACCTGGCCACAAAAATTTTAATTGATGAGCATTTGTAAAGTCCGTGAGTGTATCTTGAAAACCTTTTCTCTTCATTTAAAAATTTCTTAGCTGGTGTGGTGGGTCACACCTGTAATTCCAGCACTATGGACGGGTGAGGCAGGTGGATCACTCGAGGTCAGGAATTCAAGATCAGCCAGGTCAGGAGTTCGAGACCAGCCTGGCTAACACGGTGAAACGCCGTCTCTACTAAAAATACAAAAATTAGCTGCTTGTGGTGGTGGGCTCCTATAATCCCAGCCACCTGGGAGGCCGAGGCAGGAGAATCAGTTGAACCTGGGAAGCGGAGTTTGCAGTGAGCTGAGATGGTACCACTGCACTCCAGCCTGGATGACCAACTGAGACTCTATCTCAAACAAACAAACAAACAAACAAAAAATTTCTCCTTTGTGATTTCATTTGTAGTATTTACTACAAAAAACGGTTTTCTAAGTGAAGGTAAATTTCAAATCAGGCACTAATCAAATTATCACAAATTCAGAATTACAGAAAACTGAAATAACAGCATTTTGTCTATTTTTCTCTTGTAGACTTAGTTTTGCCCCTATCCTCCATCCCCTATCCCACGCTTATTTCCTGAATTTATCATTCAGGAATGGATTTTCTGCTACTAGAGGTCCCATTAAATTACAGAAAGTCACAAAGATTAAAATGAATATTTTTATTATTACCTCCATCGATCACTGAAATAGTCTCTCTCAATGTACACACATATACACACACACTCATTCGGATAGAAGGGGGTGGTGTTCTTTTGTTCAAAGTTCTAAGATTGTAGACCTAGGTGTGGTGGCCCTCAGTGTATCCCTACCCTGGATACATTTGCTGGATCTCTGACCTAAGAAGCAGCTTGTGCTTAAGAAGAGTAAGTAATGCTGGTGAATGTTTATGTTAGCTATTTTTGCTGTCCACTTGAGAGTCATGCTAGGACCTGTTATTCTATGTCCGATGCTGGGCTCATGTGGAGGCATGAAGGATGCCTGGAGCCAGGAACTGTGTCTGCCTCAGTAATTGCAAAAGCTATGCTGCTAAGAAGCTTCCTTTGTTTAGAGGTAAGATCCTCTGAAGGATTAGATAAAGAAAAAAGGAGACCATAGGAAATGATAAGAGGAGTTCTAGGCGATGTCGAAAGACCAAAAAAACAAGAGCAGAGGAGAGTCTGATAGTTTCTGAAGACTGGTCAGTGGACACAGGAGGAGGGACTGACATTGGGCATGCCATTTTAATTAGTCTACCCTAGCTCTGATTTGGGGAGTAGAAGGAGGGTTTGGATGGTGAAAAAATGTGATTAAATTCAAACCACTTAATAAGAGACATGAAAATAGCATTTGCTATGGACTGAATTCTGTCCTTTCAAAATTCATATATTGAGAGATAAAAATTGCATTTTCTATGGACTGAACTGTATGGCCAAATATTCATATATTGAAACTCTAACCCTCAACATGATGGTAGTAGGAGATGGGGCCTTTGGGAAATAATTGGGTTTCAATGAGGTAGAGGGAGGGATCGGTCATGGGACTTCAAAATATGAATTAAGGAGGACATAGTTCAGACACTGAGTCTATAACATGTAACCACTAGGACCCCAAATTCATGTTCTTCTGACATGCAATATACATTCATTCCATTCCAACAGCCCCACAAACTTTTTTTTGTTTTCTTAAACAAGGTCTCACTCTGTCACCCAGGCTGGAGTGCGGTGATGTGATCATGGCTCATTGTGGCCTCAACTTCCTGGGCTCAAGAGATTCTTTTGCCTCAGCCTTCTGAATAGCTGGGACTACAGGTGTGTGCCACCACGGCCAGATAATTTTTTTTTAGAGATAGGGTCTTGCTGCGTTGCCCAGGCTAGTCTCAAATGCCTGGGCTCAAGTGATCCTCCCACCTTGGCCTTTCAAAGTGTTGGGATTACAGGCGTGAGCCACTTGTCCTGCTCCCAAAATTTTCACTCATTCCAGTATCAACTCTAAAGTCCAAAGTCTCTTCTAAATATCATAAAAATTGGATAAGGGTAGACTTGAGGTATGATTCATCCTAAGGCAAAATTCCTCTCCAGCTGTAAACCTGTGAAGAAGGACAAGGTATGTGTTTCCAAAATACATAGGTGGGACAGACATAGGCTAGTCATTTCCATTCCAAAAGGGAGAAACAGGAAATAAGAAATGGGTGACAGGTGTCAAGCAAGCCCTTAACTTAGAAAGGCAAATTCCTTTAGATCTTAAATGCTCAGGGATAATCTTCTTTGGTTTGATACTCTGCCTCTGGACCCACTGGGGTGGCAGTCTTGCTTTTACCCTGGTGGCGGTAGAGCCCTGAAGGCTCTGGGTGGCCCAACCTCCAAGGTTCCACAGGGCCAACTTAGCCCGTATGCTCTGCAGAGTGGCCCTGCCTCCAAGGCTTTGGTTGGAGGCCATCTGCCCTGTTTAATGGAGGCAGTGGCCCTGATGGCTCTGAAGATCTCTGAATTGCTTCGGGGTCTTTCTAATCTTTTCTGAAGAATAAAGCATGTTCACAGCCCAATAGCTCTATGGTCCAGTCTTGTAGGATCTAAGAAGTCCAACAGCCTTCCTTCATCTCATCTCATTGTTCAAACTAGCAGAGTCTTTGCTGCTGATATAATTCCACCTCTATTCCTGACTCTGTTGAAATGGCTGATTAAGTCCATGAGTCATACCCATGATCTCTTTATCAAATGGCTATTCAGTGTTCTGAACAGTGTTCTCTTCAGAACAAACTTCCTCATTTTTTACAATAAGGATAGGTTGAAAACTTTCCAAATCTTCAAATGTTGATTCATTTCTGGTAAACAATTCTTTCTGCAATTCATCTCTCTTCTTTCATACTTTACTATAAGCAAGACATTGCTTTAAGACTTTACTTAGAAATCTCTTCAGCTAAATCTCCAGTTTCATCACTTATAAGTTCTGCCTTCCATAAAACAATAGAAAACAGTTCATCCAAGTTATTTGCCACTTTTTAACAAAGATCACCTTTATCACAGTTTCCAATAACATATCCCTTATTTCCTTGGGAGCTATCACCAGAATTGCCCATAATGTCCGTATACATGCACCTCAAGCTTCCATCCAGTATTCAGTTCCAAAGCCACTTCCACATTCTTAGGTATTTGCTACAGCAGCACCTCACTTCTCAGTACCAAGATCCGTCTTAGTCAGCTTGGGTTGCTATAACAAAATGCCATAGTCTGGGTGGCTTAAACAATCGACGTGTTTTTCTCAAAGTTTTGTAGGCTAGAAAGTCCAAGGTCAAGGTCCAGATGATTCAGTTGCTGGTGAAGGCACTCTTCTTGGCTTGCAGAAAACTGCCTTCTTTCTGTGTACTTAGATGGCTCTAGTGTTTTTACTTCTTATTATAAAGGCACTAATCCCATCATGAGGGCCCCAACCTTGTGCCCTCATCTAAACCTAATTTATTTTCCAAAGGCCCCATCTCCAAAAACCATCACATTGAAGGGTTAGGGATTAAACATGTGAATTTGGTGGTGGGGACACAACTCACTCCAAAGCAAATGCTATTTTTTTATGTAGGAATTTCATTATGTCCCCAGCATTTATAAGATATGTAATGCATCACAGTGATCACATACAGAAAGAATACAGTTTTTCCCCTAATACTAGCATTATAAAACACTGGGTGCTTCCTTATCATTTGGTGTCTTAAGTTAGTACTTTTCTGGCAACCCCATCAATGTGGAAGTGACAGAGGCAGGACAGTGAAGTGGTCAACGTCTTGAATTCTGGAGCCTCGATCTGAATCTCAAATCTGCTCACTCAGCCATGTAAAACTGCACACATTACTTAGCTTATGCCTCTGACTATTCATTTGTAAAATAGTGATATATAATACTACCTTTCTTGCATTGTTTCATGATTGAAAGGAGATAATGTGCATGATGCCCTTAGCTGAGCACATAGGAAGTATCCATTATATGTTATTAAAAAAAGACAAAGTGTATCTAAACATAGGAGCTATGGCGGCTGGCTGAGAGGATAAAACAGCACCGAAAACTGGTAATCTCCAGGGAGTGCAGCACAGTGAACGAGGTTCCATCATCACTTTCTTTAGAACTGGTTCACTTGCCAAAAGAATGTCTCTTCACCTATTTTAAAAAGCGGCTTCTTTTGCTTTAAAAGGGCCCCAGAGGAAAATAAGAGGGGGGTATATCAGAAAAAGAAATATAGCAGAAAAAGAAAAAAGAGATAGAAATGAGTTAATGGAAGAGTACTAACAATCCACTAGAACTTCTACTTCTGAAATAGAGTGCTATCATTCTTCTGTACTATTTTTCAGAGTATTTATAATTCATCAAGTCAGGCACATGTGGTATTTGATAACCTCTTTTTGCAATGATTTTTTCAAAAATTAGTAAAAAGTTAATGCTATTTTGTGTATGTACTAACGTGGGAGAGGGTTGAATACTTATTTCAGTGAACCTTATTTTTTCAAATAGATTGACTGAAGTTACCGTAAACATGCTTTATAAGCACTGTGAAACATGGCTCTGATTATTTCCTTTTGAAAATTTTGAGTTGGGTAAATGTATTCTCTCAGATACTCAGTTTAATTTTGTAAGTGGTCTGTACCAGCTTTTTGCTCTATAAATTTTGCAGTAGTCTTTAGCCAAAAGCAATAAAATCTGACCTACTAAGTCTAACATCACGAACTGTTTGTAATCTTGTTCTTGACTAATACTTTGTTACTTTTGTGTAAGGCTACTAGGCTTCCACAAGAATATAATGCAGTAATTTACCAAAATACATTCCCAAACAAAAAAAAAAATCTAATTTAAAATGCATTTTATTGAGTATAAATCCTTATCACCAATCAGATTCTCCTTCTAAATGGAATGTTGCTTTTATTCATTCTGTTGCTAAGATACCTCAACCTAAAATTTAAAACATAGTTTTCATATTTTTTTTCCAAAATAATCTTATATTAACTCTCTGCGTTCTTCCTTGACCCATGAGTTATTGAAGGCATTTAAGTGACTGTTATTAAGTGTTTAAGTGTTTGGGTAATTTTCTTTAAAAAAATTTCTGGCTCTTTCAATGTATTATGAAACAATACATTATGAAAATATAATCTAGCTGGGCACGGTGGCTCACACCCATAATCCCAGCACTTTGGGAGGCCAAGGTGGGTGGATCACTTGAGGTTAGGAGTTCGAGACCAGCCTGGCCAACATGGCGAAACCCTATCACTACTAAAAAAAAAAAAAAAAAAAAAACTTAGGCTGAGCATGATGGTTCACACCTGTAATCTCAGCACTTTGGGAGGCCAAGGCTGGCAGATTTACTTGTGGTCAGGAGTTCAAGACCAGCCTAGCCAACATGGTGAAACCCTGTCTCTACTAAAAACACAAAAATTAGCTGGGTGTGGTGGCGCACTCCTGTAATCCCAGTTACTTGGGAGACTGAGGCAGGAGAATCGCTTGAACCTGGGAGATGAAGGTTGCAGTGAGCTGAGATCACGCCACTGCATTCCAGCCTAGGTGACAGTGAGACTCTGTCTCAAAAAACAAACAAGCAAAAAAACAAAAATTAGCCGGGAATTAGCCAGGTGTGGTGGCCCACGCCTGTAATCCCAGCTACTAAGGAGGCCGAGGCATGAGAATTGCTTGAACCCAGGAGGCGCCACTGCACTCCAGCCTGGGAGACAGAGTGAGACCTTGTCTAAAAAAAAAAAAAAAAAAAAAAAATCCTGTGGTTGGCCGATTCCTCTGTGAGAAATCCATGTACCCATGTACTCATCTCAATTGAGATTTTGCCCAAATATCCCCATATCAGTGGAATCTTTCCTGATCTTTTCCCTCTGGGCAAAACTGACCACTCTTGTCCACTTTCTAACTTTTTTTATTTTTTGAGGCAGTCTTGCTCTGTCACCCAGGGTGGAGTGCAGTGACACAATCTCAGCTCACGGCAACCCTCTATGTCCCAGGTCCAGCTGATTCTCCTTCCTCAGCCACCAAGTAGCTGGTATTACAGGTGCTCACCACAACGCCTGGCTAATTTTTGTATTTTTAGTAGAGAAGGGGTTCCACCATGTTGGCCAGGCGGGTCTTGAACTCCTGTACTCAAGTGATCCGCCCACCTCAGCCTCCCAAAGTGCTGCAATTACAGACGTGAGCCACCACGCCTGGCTCTTGGCTACACTTCTATGGTAACACCTTTGACACATTAGTACACACACACACACACACACACACATTTTAACATATCAAGTTCCTTTAGTACAGGTTTTCTTATTTACCTTAATGTTCCCATATCTAGCAGAGTACATGGAAAACACACAATAAATACTTTTATATGAATAAAAAGAGAGAAAAATTGCTCTTATGTGTTAAGCCAGGATAGTAGCAGTAGACTCCCAGAAAAGAGATGCAGAGCAGGCCTGGCACAGCTGGTCATACCTGATCATGATGTATCAAACAGATGAGGCATTCACAATTTATATTTTAATGATGAAAATTTCTGAGGCAAAATTTTGTTATAATAGTAAAAGAGTATTTGAAAAGATGAAAATTTTGTTTACCTAATGTAATCCATTGTCCAGAAGAATCTGAAAGTAACTTCAAATTGGGAATAACATTTGGGTCTTTGAAAAAAGCCTAAAATACAAATTTGAGGGGAATAAGTTAGATATTTTATTATAAATGATAGTAAAAATTAACATAAAATAACTATAATCTTCTTTAATTCAAATGGAAAGGACAATTTTAAATTGGTAAAATGTCTTGAGTACTAGTTTATAAATAAATGAAGTTTTATTACATTCAAGTTGGAACAGTATGAACATTGTGTGTCCAAGTACAGATGTCTTTGGAACTTAATTTAGAAAATAATGATATACAATAAACATTAGGAGGTTATATAATATTTGAAAACTTTGTTTTCCTTCAGTCTTGCTTACTGAATTGCCTTAGTAACAACTCATACACTAGATCTAAATCCAAAAGTAACTGTCAATTTAATTCTTTCCAAGAGGCATTTAAAAAAGTGAAAAATCTAACTTCCTAAAAATGAAACATTTTCTGTAGGACAAAAGACAACAAAGCAGGTAAGAGTTTTAGTTCCAGATCCTTTTGTAGTTTATGAGTATGATGACTAGGTGTTCGCAGGTATGTGTGAGATGTGCCACCCTGGAACCTTGTTATGATGTCGGCATATTGTTAGTCTGACATGAAAAAATAAAAAAATATATAAAATAAAAAAGAGCTGTAGTTCTAAGCACCAGCAGCTGACTGAAGCTGAAAAGGCAGAAGAAAATTTACTGGAAGCATCTCAGGGAGTCCACAAAATGTTCCGGAGGTGGAGGGCATCAGGTTGATGGCTGGACCCAGGAACGATGCAAAATCATATGCAGAACTGCCCTCATGAGGAAACTGTCACCCCTGCTGCAGCCCCATCAAGCACTACAGTTGATACAGTTGATCGTAGCCAAAAGGCCGAGAAGTGATAGCCCCATCAAGCACTAGAGGAAGCCACCACCACCCCTTTCTCCTACTCAAGTACTAACCAGGCTCAACCCTACTTAGCTTTCAATATCAGGTACACTCAGGTTGATATGGCCATGAACATCAAGTACTAACCAGGCCCAATCCTGCTTAGCTTCCAACATTCAGGGTGGTATGGTCATAGACATCAGCATCACTTCCTTCTAACCTAGGCCATTGCTGTGCCAGGTCTGTCTGGCCTGAAAGTGGTCTCTGCCACTGCCTTTGCCAATGAAATGAATTCTGTGTGTGCCTCCTTCCTTAAGCTGCTCGCTTCAAAATTCCAGTCTTGTACTGATAAGTCTGTTTGTAAACCTAGGTCCCACGCTTACGATCTGGATGCAAGGGAGTTCCTTGCATTTTGGGAGGTTTCACTTGCATTTCCCAAAGTTACCCCCAAATTGCATGGTTGTTCACAAGGTGTTGGACAGCCAGAAAACAATGTCTGTGAAGAGCAATAAATAAAAGAAAAATAATAGACTGAGAGAAAATATTGCAACACATATGTTAAAACAGAGAAACTGACATCCTAGTGGTTAAAAAAAACCCAAAATGTAATAAAAACTGACAAACCTAAATTTTCTTCTGCCTTTTCAGCTTGAGTCAGCTGCTGGTGATCGGAACTAAAGATTTTTTTGTTTGTTTTTTTTTTTTTTTTGAGATGGAATTTCACTCTTGTTGCCCAGGCTGGAGTGCTGTGGCGTGATGCCGGCTCACTGCAACCTCTGCCTCTCGGGTACAAGCGATTTTTCTGTCTCAGGCTCCTGAGTATCTGGAATTACAGGTGTGTGTCACCATGCCCGGCTAATTTTTTGTATTTTTAGCAGACACAGGGTTTTACCATGTTGGCCAGGCTGGTCTCGAACTCCTGACCTCAGGTGATCTGACTGCCTTGGCCTCCCAAAGTGCTGGGATTACAGGCGTGAGCCACCGCATCCAGCCTAGCTCTTTTTTATTTTATAATTTTTTTTCTTTCTTCATGTTAGAAGGTAATAGGCCAATGTCATCACAAGGTTTGAGGGTGGCACATGTCACCAAAGGATAAAAATAGGCATATAAAAAATAAAAATAGGGCCAGGTGTGGTGGCTCACGCCTGTAATCCCAGGACTTTGGGAGGCCAAGGTGGGTGGATCACTTGAGGCTAGGAGTTCAAGATCAGCCTGGCTAACATGGCAAAACCCCGTCTGTACTGAAAAAATACAAAAATTAGCTGGGCATGGTGGCACATTCCTGTAATTACAGCTACCCGGAGGCTGAGGCATGAGAATTACTTGAACCTGGGAGGTGGAGGTTGTTGTGAGCTGAGACTGTGTCACCGCACTCCAGCCTGGGTAACAGAGTGAGACTATCTAAACAAACAAACAAAAAACCAAAAACCAAAAACCAAACAAACAAAAAAACCCCACAAATAGCCAATAAACTTTAGGAAAAGATGCTCAATTTCAAAAGCAGTGAAAGAAATGAAAATAAAATCCAGAAGATACCACTTTTATCTGTTACAATGCTAAGATTTAAAGACTGGTAACTTTTGGTGAGAGCACCAGAAGACATGCACTTCCACAAGCTGCTGGCAGAAGTGTGAATCTTTATAACCCATTGGGAAAGTAATTTGCTATTATCTTGAACAATAAAAACATGCATACCTCATCCAATAAACTCTGCTTCTGGGTTCTGAAACCACCAGTGCATAAGATTTAGGTATAAGGAGTTTTTTGTTTTAATACAGTATTGTTTGTAGTGTCAAAACTTGGAAACAATTTCAATATCTATCAGTAGAAAAACAGTTGAATAAAATAGAGTCCATCTATATCAGACAGAATGCAGCTATTGAAAAGAAAGTATTAGAATAGAATATAAACTCCCTAAGAGTAGGGGTCCTGTTTTTCTTATTCACTGCTATATCCCAGGACTTAGAACAGGGCCTAACATATAGCGCTTACTAAATAACCATCCCCTGAACAGACCATGTATTGATTTTGAGGAAAAACCATAAATACTTTCAGTTAAAAAAACGTAGTTTAGGGCCGGGTGCGGTGGCTCACGCCTGTAATCCTAGCACTTTGAGAAGCCTAGGCGGGCAGATCACGAAGTCAGGAGATCAAGACCATCCTCGCTAACGCGGTGAAACCCTGCCTCTACTAAAAACACAAAAAATTAGCCAGGTGTGGTGGCGGGCGCCTGTAGTCCCAGCTACTCTGGAGGCTGAGGCAGGAGAATGGCGTGAACTTGAGAGGTGGAGCTTGCAGTGAGCCAAGATAGTGCCACTGCACTCCAGCCTGGGCAACACAGCAAGACTCCGTCTCACAAAAAAAAAAAAAAAAAAAAAAAAAAAAAGGATAGTTTAAGAGTATGTATATGTTCAGGTGCGGTGCCTCACGCCTATGGTACCAGCACTTTGGGAGGCTGAGGCAGATCACTTGAGCACAGGAGTTCGAGACCAGCCTGAGCAACATGGTGAAACCCCATCTCTACTAAAAATACAAAAAATTAGCTGGGCACAGTGGTGTGCACTTGTGGCCCCAGCTACTCGGGAGGCTGAATTGGGCGGACTGCTAAAGCCCAGGGTAGTGGAAGTTGCAGTGAGCTGAGATTGCACCATTGCACTCCAGCCTGGGTGACAGAGTGAGACCCCATCTCAAAAAAAACAAAAGAGTAATGCATGTGATAAAACAAAATAAAACCTCTATACATTTATATGAGTATAAAGAAAAGTATGTAAGAATATGTATCATAGGCCGAGTGCGGTGGCTTACACCTGTAATCCCAGCACTTTGGGATGCCGAGGCAGGTGGATCACGAGGTCAGGAGTTCAAGACCAGCCTGACCAACATGGAGAAACCCTGTCTGTACTAAAAATACAAAAATTAGCCAGGCGTGGTGGCACATGCCTGTAATCCCAGCTACTCAGGTGGCAAAGGCAGGTGAATTGCTTGAACCTGGGAGGCAGAGGTCGCACCACTGCACTCCAGCCTGGGTGACAGAGCAAGACTCCGTCTCGAAAAAAAAAAAAAAAAAAAGAATATCAAACTTCAGAAGTGGTGGTTACAGACTTACAGACTCCTGGCAAGAGGAGGGTCGAGAGGGTAGGGAGTAGGAGTAGATGGGGTAAGACTGACTTTTTCTATGAATTATTCTTTGTTGTTAAAATTGTTGTAATAAATATTTTAATTTTTTGAACATTCCCTTCAAGTGATCACTCACTTTTCCTAAATACCTTCTTGAGAGATGAATCTAAACTGTCTCACTTTTTTTTCTTTCTTTTTTTTTTTTTTTTTGAGACCAAGTCTTGCTCTGTAATCCAGGCTGGAGTGCAGTGGTATGATCTCAGCTCACTGCAGCCTCCATCTCCTGGGTTCTATAGATTCTCCTGCCTCAGCCTCCCAAGTAGCTAGGACTACAGAAGTGCACCAACACGCCCAGCTAATGTTTGTATTTTTAGTAGAGACAGCATTTTGCCATGTTGGCCAGGCCGGTCTCGAACTCCTGACCTCAGGTGATCCAGCCATCTCAGGCTCCCAAAGTGCTGGGATTACAGGCGTGAGCCACCAAGCCTGGCCTCACTTCTCTTATCTACTTCTCATTCCTCTCTATCTGGCTCCTGCTCCTATCACTTAATGAATAGTACCCTTGACTTCCTAATACTAAAATCCAATGGACAGTGCTTGCCTTCATGGGCAGGCAGATAGTAAGAGAGAAGATAGTTACATGACACGTATACTACAAAAAAGTGCAGGTGCTATCAAAGTACAAAATGGGCAGACATAATCTAATGGTATTGGGAAGAAATGTTAATATAGAAAGAACATTTAGGTTTAGTTCAGAAAGCTGAATAAGAGTTAGCTGGGCAACGGGGTATACTGGCAAGTATTTAACAACTGGCCACCCTTCCTCCCCCAAAAAGCCTTGATTGTAGCATTTGCCTGTTTCCATGGTGAATTTCAAGTTGCCAACAGTATAACAACCAACAAACAAAGATTCCTGAAAGTCTAGCAATCAGGCTCTCCTAAACTGGTTCCAGTATGCCACTGGAATTACCATTTTTTAAGAGAGAGAAAATGGCAAGTTTGAAAGCTGTAAGGTGAGAAAGGATGGCACATTCCATTAAAGGAAAGTGAAGAGGTTTGGTGTGACCCAGAAGGCGCAGTGGTCAGATAAGGCTGGGGAGTTAAATTGACCTTGCAGTCAAGTGAAGAATTTTAATCTTGATCTAAAATCGATCTAGGTCTTGATCAGTATTTTGATCTAAGGGCAGTGGGAAAACACTGAAGTTCTTTTTCTTTTTTCTTTTATAATTTCATAATACAGACAGGGTCTCACTTTGTTGCCCAAGCTGGTCTCAAACTCCTGGCTTCAAGTGATCCTCTTGCCTTGGCTTCCCAAAAAGCTGGGATTACAGGCATAAGCCACGGCACCAGCCACACTGAAGGTTTTTTTTTTTTTTGACGGAGTTTCGTTCTTGTTGCCCAGGCTGGAGTGCAATGGCGTGATCTCTGCTCACCGCAGCCTCTGCGTCCCAGGTTCAAGAGATTCTCCTGCCTCAGCTTCCCAAGTAGCTGGGATTACAGGCGCCCACCACCACGCCCAGCTAATTTTGTATTTTTAGTAGAGATGGGGTTTCTCCATGTTTGTCAGGCTGGTCTTGAACTCCTGACCTCAGGTGATCTGCCCGCCTCAGCCTCCCAAAGTGCTGGGATTACAGGTGTGAGAGCCACCATGCCCAGCCTTTTTTAAAATTTTATTTTTAAATTAATTATTATTATTATTTTTTGAGGAGTTTCACTCTGTCGCTCAGGCTGGAGGGCAATGGCGTGATCTCAGCTCACTGCAACCTCCACCTCCCAGGTTCAAGCTATTCTCCTGCCTCAGCCTCCTGAGCAGCTGTGATTATAGACACCTGCCACCCATGCCCAGCTAATTTTTATATTTTTTAGTCAAGGCGGGGTTTCACCATGTTGGTCAGGCTGGTCTTGAACTCCTGACCTCAGGTGATCCACCCGCCTCGGGCTCCCCATGGGCTGGGATTACAGGCTTGAGCCACTGCGCCTGGCCAGACAGAAGGTTTTTAAGCAGAGGAAACAGTTATCAGAATCATCTATTTTTCTTTAAAGTTCATTCTGGATGCAGTGTGGAGAATGAATTGAAGGGCTGGAAAAAGACTGGTTAGGAGGAAGGTTACTGTTGTAATTATGGAAGAGCTGATGTTCCCACCAGTCAAGGAGATACCAAGTGGGGAGGAAGAGAAGTAGATGGATTTAATGTTATTTAGGAGGAAGAAACAAATGAAGAAGGAAGAATTGAAGATGACTCCTGGGATTTCTCTTCATGAAAAACCATTTAATAAATGCTATTTAACAAGAAAGAGAACAGAGAAGAGATGTGAGCTGAGGATTATTTACAAATGTCTACATTATGCCAAGCAAGACACACTCCCTGTTCTTACGGCATTTACATTCTAGTGGTGAAGAATTGAAGGTAAACACATTTTTTTCAAATAGGTGTCATACATGCTTAATTATAAAAAGATAAATTTTCCCCGAAGTTATTTTTAGACAAAAAGCAAGTTGCCTTATGACTCTTCAGGCTTTCAAATAAAAGAATATTTATGCAAGTATTTTAATTTATATACTGGTACATTTTGAAAAAGATACATGCATAAACTGGAATTAACCTCAATTAATATTGGTTTTGAATGCATTTTAGGCCTTCTGAATCTCTTAAAAAAAAGAAAATTTAATTCGGATTTAGTAATTATTCCTGGTGGTTATTAACTTAACAGTTACATGTTAGATGTCATTATAAATGGAGCAGCAGGTCAACTAGCCTGCAGTGAATTGACCTAGAACCAAAGGAAATGAGTCTTTATAAGGGACCCTCGAATAAGGCAATGCAAAGTACATTATTGAGATTACGATTATATGTCTAATAAGTGAATTTAAAAAAAAAGTCTTAATACATGCAAATTGCATTCTGGAATGGAATTTCCAGCAAGGCATTAGAAGAGATTTTCTGTATCTCAACTTTAGGAAAGCTGATTGTGCTTTGGAAAAATATAAGATGATTCCTAAACTAGTTACAGTAATAACAAAGATACTGATGTCAAAATGCATGTGAAAATGTTAAATAAACTTGTTTCATAAAATGTGAAAGTGGGCTGGGTGTGATAACTCACACCTGTAATCCCAGCACTTTGGGAGGCTGAGGCAGGAGAATTGCTTGAGCCTGGGAGTTTGAGACCAGCCTGGGCAACATAGTGAGACCCTGTCTCTATTAAAAATAAACAAATAATAAATAGAAATCTGAAAGTGGAAAAAGATAAGTTTCTCTATTTTTAATTTCTTATTAATTTAATTTTTACATCCAGAATACATACTGGAGAGACAATATTTCTAATTTATTTAAGTATATATTTGAATATATCATCTATCTGGCAGACTGATGGTTCCTAATCCAATATCAATTCTTTCTTCCTTAAGGAATCTCATTTTTATTTGGGACAGCAATATGCTCAGCTTAGTTTGCATTTCCAGCCTCCCTGGGATGTGGGAGGCCTAAATTCTGGTCACGTGCCTAAGTTCTGGTAATGAGATGGAAGCAGAAGTGTTGTGCAGGCTTCCAGGAAAGCTCTGTAAATTAAGGCACTTCCTTGCAGTTGTTTATGTGGAAAATTCTCCTTATCATCCCTAGTCCCATTGTGAAGATGTCAACACTGTATACTGAGCCCAGAGCTCTCTTGAAATCCAAAGTTAAATGTTATATTCAACTATCTAGAATACTGCCACTTGTATGTACCTCAAATTCAGCATGCCTAGAACTGAACTCATTTTCCTTGTAATTCTGTGTTTTCTACACATGTAATGGCATCATCAGCCACTCGAGTCAACCAAGCCAGAAACTTGGGAGTCATCCTACATGTCCCCCTCTCCTTTACTCTCAATATCTTACCATTCCTTAAGCCTTTCTCCTAAATCTGGGCCACACTGGTACTCGACATCAACATGTAACTGTCTAGAGGACAACAGTTTCCAATTTGGTGTCACTACTTCCTAACTCAGTCCTAACAACCCACTCTCCACACTTTTGGCAAGGTGATCTCAATATTTTAAAATTTAAAGTCTTTCTTAAAACCTTCTCCTTCTTAGCCCAAATGTCTTTGCATGGCACAAAAGATCTTCTAAAATATTATCCCACCCATCTCTCAAATATTATCCTTGCCAATTCATCGACCTGATGAATTCCTACTCATCTTTCAGGCCCCACCTTAAGAGTCTTGTCTTGTTAAATGCTCTTCTGACCACCTCAGCCAAAAATGATCACTTTCTCTTTTGTGCCACCCAAGTACCTTATGCCTCTGCTATGTATTATATCACTTCTCTCTCTGCAATGCAGTTTTGGTTATTTCCCTTGCTTTAATTGTGTCTATGCATCTATATAGACCTAGGAACTAAAGAAATGTTTGCCAGATAAATGTTTCCTCCCATTCATTTATCATCTCACAAATACACTTTTGGAACAAGATTTGTTTTTAAATTGAAAGGGAAAATTCAAAATCTGGAATTCTAGTTTAAACAATACCCTCTGTTCAGTAATGAGTTTTTGTAGTAGAAACAGCATGGTATCTAGAGTCAAAATGCCTGGGTTCTGCCCTTTGCTGAATGTTTTTGCATAAATTACTTACCTTTCTGAATTTTAAGCTATAAAATGGGAGTCAGAACACCACCAAACTTAGCAGATTATTGTAAAGATTAATGATAAATGTAATATAAAAGTTGCCGAAAGCTAAATCTGCACACACTGGAGTCACTACTGCTATAGAATAATACTTTGTAAAGTAATATAGAATTTTTTTTTTTTGAGACAGGGTCTTACTTTGTCACCCAGGATAGGGTGCAGTGGCACGATCACAGCTCAAGCAATCCTCTCACCTCAGCCCTCAAGTAGCTAGGACTACAGGTGTGTGCCACCACACCTAGCTAATTAAAATTTTTTAAAAAAATAGCCACAGGGTCTCACTCTGTTGCCCAGGCTGGTCTCAAACTCCTGGGCTCAAGTGATCCTCCTGCCTCAGCCTCCCAAAGAGCTGGGATTACAGTTGTGAGCCACCATGCCCTGCCTCAGACTTTTTTTTTTCTTAACATTTCTAGCTCCCCAAACTATACATGCCTTGTAAGCTGGGATCAGGTCTCTTCATCTTTTTAATGCCCTCTAGAGGGACACAGTAAATATTCAACAAATATTTATTGAATTACATTAAAATTTTTACAGTATTCTAAAATTCAGTGACCTCAAATCCTGATCTTTAAAAAAAAAATTATAGACAGCCAGTACTAGTATAAATAAAAAATATAAAAAACTACATAATAATCTAACCATGAGTATTTGAGAAATGTTATTAATGCCATTATCAGTAGCATTCTAATATAATGGCACTATCACACTATCTTAGAGAAAGGGAGATAGACATTTAACCAATTTACTCTCTGTTATGGGTTGATAGTGTCCCCCAAAATTTACATCCTTCCTGAAATATCAGAAAGTGACCTTAGTTGGAATTAGGGTTGTTGCTGATCTAATTAATTAAGATTAGGTTATGCTGGGCCCTTAATTCAATATGATCGTTGTCTCTATAAGAAGAAAAGAGATGCAGACACATGAAGAGAAAGGCTATGGGACTGACAGGCAGAGAAGAAAGTGCTGCAGCTGCAAGCTAAAGGATGTCAAGGGTGGGTGGCAACCGCCAGAAGCCAGGAAGAGGCAAGGACGGATTCTCCCCTACAGGTTTCAGAGGAATGATGGCCCTGCCAACACCTTGATTTAAGACTTCTAGCCTCCAGAACTATGACACAATCCTACCTAATGTTCTCCTTTCTCCATTTCCTCCTCTTTTCTTTACTGCCCTTATCACTATATGAAATAATCAGATTTTTAAAAAAATTTATTGTAGTCTTGCCAAGGCTTGTACAATCTTTAACAGCTGGGTTCTTGTCTTGTTCCTCCTCTTATCCCCAGCACTGGAAGGAATTCCTAGCACATGACAGGCCCTCAGGAAGTGTTTATTATGCCAAACTATAAACTACAGTGAATGCATGAAGGACATGAATGGCAGAGAATGAAGATAATGTCATAAACCATAATAGCGTTTTCCATTTGATTGAGGAGAGAAAAAAAACAAAAACAAAACAGGATTGAAAATAATGGACTAAATTTTAACAAACACACCAAAACTTAAACTTTCAAGTGAGTTTTACCTTTCTCAAAGTAGTCATCTCTAGCAGTCAAAAGACATTCAAATCACGATGCTACGGCTTCAAACTTTTTTGGGGGAATTCTCATTTGGAACTGCTAGTAGAGCCTGAAGCCCAGTTCTCAGAATGGGTGTGATGTTGAGAAAAAACTCAAAAGTAATTTGGAGCTAGTAAATAAAGCGGTGATAAAGCTGTGTGATAATATTCAAATTTTTTTAAATGAGGTGTGCCTATCTAAAAAGAGAGGCTGGGGGTGGATCCCAGCACTTTGGGAGGCCGGGGTGAGCGAATTACTTGAGCCCGGGGATTCAAGACTAGCCTGGGCAACCTAGTGAGGCTCTGCCTCAAAAAATTTGTTGTTGTTGTTTTTTTTTTTTTTTTTTTTTTTTTTTTTTTTAAATTAGCTTGACGTGGTGGCCTGCACCTGTAGTCCCAGCTACTCAGGAGGCTGAGGTGGGAGGATCACTTGAGCCCCAGAGGTCGAGGCTGCAGTGAGCTGAGATTGTCCTGCTGCAATTCATTCAGCCTGGTTGACAGAGAAAGACCCTGTTTCAAAAAATAAGTAAATAAAATAAAATAAAACAAAATAAAATGAAACAAAAATTAGAAAAGGGAGAAACTAATCTTCCAGAGAGCAGGCGATCTTCCAGAACTGCAAAGTTCCCTGAGGCAAGATACAAGATGCTGAAAGTAGAGAAAGAATGAACTAAATGACAAATTTATGATGGGTGATTCGAAACGTAAAAGTTCCTTTAAAAAAATCATTTGCACCTTTCATTACTCCCAAACGCCAAGAAAACGACGACATTAGGGAATGGCGTGTTCACAAGAATTCATGGCAACGTTGGGGGGAAGTTTAAAAATCGGCAGAGACCCAAGGAACTCTCCGACCCCCATACTAACCATGACGAAATCATCCTTCCGATAAGCCTGAAAGGTCTGGTCAAAGCCGAACGCCTGTGCCTTGATTCTGCCCAGCATGGACCTGGGGCAGAGAAGGAAAAAGACATCATCTGGGGGCTGGCACCCTCTCAGAGCGCACCGATAACCGATCCCACCCACAGCATCCGCCCTGCCCGGGTGGTTCGGGGTTCACTCAGGAAGCCTCGGGGTTCACTCAGAATGGCGCCGACACGCGCTGGCCCCTTCGATGCCCGGCTCGCGCCTCCATAGCCGCGAAGACAAAGGGCCTCTTCTCTCCCTGCGCCTCGGTTCCTCACCACTGGCGGAGCCGGCTAGTGATCTCCTTAGAGCTCAGAGACTGGAAGGTTTTCTGAGGCAAGAACCTGAAGTAGTAGCCGCCCACGTCCCCGAGCTCCCCAGTAGCCATCGTGCTCTCGGCTGCCTGGATGCCTGGGCCGTTTCCATGGAGACGCGGCGGCCGTTGGGTCGAAGCGACGCTGCGGGGGCGGGGCCACGCGTCTCTAGGTACCCAGGGGTCACGGCCTTGCCGCAGCCGGTGCAGGGAGGGAGGTCAGCCAGTCTTTCCCGGGAGCTTGTGCCACTCCACTCCCCCACCCCGGGCTTGGCGGTTAGGGAAACTAAGGGTCGGGGATGGAGACAAATTGCCAATCGATACTTGCTGACGTTCACTTTTAATAATAATTTCTCAGCATAGGTTAATGTCCTAGTCTCAAGAGCTATAACCTCAGATTTAGAGTTATCTACGTTTGATGACTCAAACGTTTCCGAAGAAAATATTATTCTGAATTAGGTTTATCTATTTTGGAAGACAGATGTCTATGTGACTACTTAGGAAACTATTCTGTTTTACCATCTGTGGGTTTTTTTTTTTTTTTCCTTAAAATGTACATTTAAAGGCCAAAAAAAAAGTTTCCATACACAGTACATTACAACATACTGTTTATTTATTTTGTTTTTTAGACCACTTTTGTTCTGGTACAGCATGCTGTTTAATAGAAAACACACTTTTCTTATTTTCTATTGAAAATTGCCTTCGTTTCTACTTTTTTTTTTTTTTTTTTTTTTGAGATGGAGTCTTGCTCTGTTGCTCAGGCTGGAGTGCATTGGCGCGATCTCGGCTTACTGCAACCTCCGCCTCCAGGATTCAAGTGATTCTCCAGCTTCAGCCTCCCGAGTACCTAGGATTACAAGCTAAGTTTTTCTATTTTTAGTAGAGACAGGGTTTCCCCATGTTGGCCAGGCTGGTCTCGAATTCCTGACCTGGAGTGATCCACCCGCCTCAGCCTCCCACGGTATTGGGATTACAGGCTTGACCCACCGCGCCCGACGTGTTTCTACAGTCTTTATTTTTGCCTCATAACAATGCATTTGGACTTCAGAATTGGGGGGATAGTTCTTTTCCATCTCGTTGCTTTCTTTCCTTTTCCCCTAGCCCTTGAGAACTGACCTTGATTATTTTTTAGCAGCATTAGCAGAAGAGACAGGGAACAAGGACAAAAGAGAGAAACGGAGAGAGAGAGAGAGATTATTCCTTTTCATTGATGTTTAGTATTCTGTAACTTGACTATACTACAGTTTATCCTTTTGGGCTGTTTCCTCTTTGAGGTTATTATGAAAGCAGCTATGAACATTCCTGTGTATGCCTTTGGATGGACTGATGCACCATTTCTGTTGGAAATACATCCAGGGTTGGAATTGCTCAGTTACATGGTGTCAGTATGTCTAGTTTCACTACATACTGTCAAAAAGTTTTCTCAAGATCAATTTACAACCCAACCAGCAATGAATGAGATCTCCCGTTGTTCAATATCCTTGCCAACACATAGTATTGCCAGTCTTTTAAAATTTTAGCCATTCTAAGGAGGTTGTGTTAATTTTTTATTGTGATTTCAGTTTGCATTTCCTTGATAGTTAATGTTGCCGAGCAACTTTGTAATATGGTGGGTCATTTGGATATCTTCTTTAGTGAAATGCCCGTTTGTTTTATCCATTAGGAGGAAGAAGGTTGTCAGTCTTTTTCTTACTAATGTTTAGGAAGTTTTTATTTAATATGGATATGAGCCCATTGCCAGATATACATATTACGAACATTCTCTTTGCTTGTAGCTTGCCTGTAGCTTTGATGCTCAGAAATTCTTAATTTTAATGAAGTTGGATTTGTTGATTTTCTTTTTTATGTGTCAGGTTTGATTTCTGCCTAAATGAAGTCATGAAGATAGTCTCACATTTATGTCCATAATCCATCTCAAAATAATTTTTTAAAGCTGAAGATTAGTTCTTTCCCTGTGGTTTTTCAGTAGACCCAGCTCTATATATTGGTAAGACCATTTCTAATCCAGTGAATTGCTGTGGCACTTAAAAAAAAAAAATCAAGTGACTGTTTTTGTTCTTTCTATTCAGTTTATTGGACGGTCCTTACACAAATGTTAATTTGTGTTAATTACTGTAGGATTATATAAATACATAATATCTGATGGTATAAGTTGTGTAACTTTGTTATTCTTTTTCTTCAAGATTGCATAGGCTGTTGCCTTTTCGTTTCTGCATAAATTTTAGATAGGGTTTATCATTTTCCATTAAAGAAACCTGATGGTTTTTTTTTTTTTTTTTTTTTTTTTTTTTTTTTTTTTTTTTTGAGATGAAATTTCACTCTTGTCACCCAGGCTGGAGTGCAATGGCATGATCTTGGCTCATGGCAACCTCCGCCTCCCAGGTTCAAGTGATTCTACTGCCTTAGCCTCCCAAGTAGCTAGGATTACAGGAGCCCACCACCATGTCCGGCTAATTTTTGTATTTTTAGTAGAGATGGGGTTTCACCATGTTTGCCAGGCTTGTCTCGAACTCCTGATCTTAAGTGATCCGCCTGCCTCAGCCTCCCAAAGTGCTGGGATTACAGGCGTGAGCCACCATGCCTAGCCCACCTGATGGGATTTTAATTGGAATTACATTGACTATCTAGATGAATTTAGGGAGAATTAACCTTGTAACAATATTGTCTTCCAAACTATAATAAATATCTATTTATTTAGATCTTTAATTTCTGTCAACTATGTTTTAAGGTATTGAGTGGAAGAGTACTGATATCTTTCATTAGATCAACGATTCTCAGCCACGGTTAATTTTGCTTCCCTTGGGGACATTCGACAATGTCGAGATATTTTTAGTTGTCCCAACTGAGGTGAGGAGTGCTGTTGGCATCTAGTGGGTACAGATCAACTATCCTGCTAAACATCCTGCAATGTACAGTATAGGCCCTCCACAACAAAGACTGATCTGGCTCAAAATGTTGATAGTACCAAGGTTGAAAAACCCTATGGTAGGCCAGAAGTGGTAGCTCATGTCTGTAATCCCAGCACATTGGGAGGCTGAGGCAGGCAGATCACTTGAGGCCAGGAATCAAGACCAGCCTGGGCAACATGGTGAAACCCTGTCTCTACTAGAAATACAGAAACATTAGCTGGGTGTGGTGGCACATGCCTGTAATCCCAGATACTAGGCTGAGGCATGAGAATCACTTGAACCCAGAGGTGGAGGTTCCAGTGAGTCGAGATCACACCACTGCACTCTAGTCTGGGTGACGAGGTGAGACTCTGTCTCAAAAACAAACAAACAAACAAACAAGCAAACAAAATTGCATTTTTTTGGTGCTGTTATAAGTGATACTTTAAAGAGCTTATTTTCTTCCTGTTTGTTGTATTATATAGTTACACAATTTATTTTGTATATTGATCTTGTATCCAGAGACCTTGCTAAATTATCTTTTTATGTTTCATGTATTGTTAGTTTTTTTTGGAGTTTCTATATATATAATTGTGGTATCTGGTTATAAGAAGAGCTTTACTTCATTTTGTTTAATATTTGTGCTGCCCACCCAGCTGCCCCTAATTACTTTAGTGCACTGGCTATGATGTCCAGGATAATGTTAAAAAAGAAGTGGTAGTAGAGGACGTTCTTGCTTTGTTTACAACATCATAGCAAAAAATGTTCGGTTTTGGGTTATTTTTTGATTAAAAAAATTTTTTTAACCATTACATAGGGTAAAAACTGTAGGTGTTTTAGTTGATACCTGTTATCAAATTGAGAAAATTTTCTTCAGGTTTTTTTTGAGATTTAAAATATTGTGTAAAAGCATTAATTTTTTTCCACATTTACCAAATTGACCATATATTTTTTCTTCTTTATTCTGTTAATGTAGTAAACTAATTTGTTTTGTTACTGTTGAGCCAACTTTGCATTTATAGAATAAGCCCCACTTTGTTATATTTTTCTTTTTATAAAGCACATTATTAAATGTGATAAATGTGATAATACCATGTTTAAGATGTTTGATTCTATGTTCATGAGAGATACCGGTTTGTGATTTTCCTTACCGTTATATGCTTGTTAAGTTTACTATTAATGTTTTTCTGACCTCCTAAAATGAATTGAAAAGTTTTGTCTAATTTTCTATTGCTAAACTTTTTTTTTTTTTTAAGATGAAGTCTCGCTCTGTTGCCCAGGCTGGAGTGCAGTGGTGCAATTTTGGCTCACTGCAACCTCCGCCTCCTGGGTTCAAGTGATTCTCCTACCTCAGCCTCCTGAGTAGCCGGGATTATAGGCGTGCGTCACCACGCCTGGCTAATTTTTGTATATTTAGTAGAGACTGGGTTTCTCCCTGTTGGTCAGGCTGGTCTTGGACTCCTGACCTCAAGTGATCCGCCTGCCTCGGCCTCCCAAAGTGCTGGGATTACAGACGTGAACCACTGTGCCCAGCCTAAACTTCCTATAATATTGGTAATATGTATTTCTTAAATGCTTTTTAAAATTGTGCCAAAAAGAAAACTCCATCTATGACTGTTACAGTTTTTAAGGAATTTGAACACCTCATCTAGATTTTCAATTTTATTGGCATAATATTATTTCTTACATTTAAAAACATATCTTTTAAATGTTTGTGGAATCTATAATGGTGCTATTTTTTAGTTTTATTATTGATGATTTATATATTTTCTGTTTGTCTTGACCAGCCTTGCCAGTGGTTTATCGATGTTATTCTTTTTTTTTTTTTTTCAGATGGAGTTTCGCTCTGGTTGCCTAGGCTGGAGTGCAATGGGGCAACCTTGGCTCACCACAACCTCCACCTCCTGGGTTCAAGCGATTCTCCTGCCTCAGCCTCCCGAATAGCTGGGATTACAGGCATGTGCCACCATGCCAGCTAATTTTTGTATTTTTAGTAGACACAGGGTTTCACCATGTTGGTCAGGCTGGTCTCGAACTCCTGGCCCCAGGTGATCCACCCACCTTGACCTCCCAAAGTGCTGGGATAACAGGCATGAGCCACTGTGCCCGGCCGTGGCCTTAATGTTATTCTTGACAACCAACTAACTCTGGCTTTGTTGAATTTCTATATTGCATGTTTACTTTCTACTTAGTTGATTTCAGTTCTTATCTTTACTGTTTTCTTCTGTTGAGTTTAATTTGCTGACCTTTTTCTAGGCCATTAATTTCTAAGCTGGGATCATTGATTGTTGACTTTTTTTTTTTTTTTTTTTGAGACAGTCTCACGCTATTGCCCAGGCTGGCATGCAGTGGTGTGATCTCAGCTTCACTGCAATCTCCGCCTCCTGAGTTCAAGCGCCTCTCCTGCCTCAGCCTCCCAAGTACCTGGGATTACAGGTGTGTGCCACCATGCCTGGCTAATTTTTGTATTTTTAGTAGTGATGAAATTTCACCATGTTGGTCAGGCTGGTCTCGAACTCCTGACCTCAAGTGATCCATCCATCTCGGCCTCCCAAAGTGCTGGGATTACAGGTGTGAGCCACCATGCCTGGCCAATTTGACATTTTAAATGATATATGCTTTAAAAGATGTAAATAGGCTGAGCGAGGTGGCATACACCTGTAATGTCAGCACTTTGAGAGGCCAAGGCAGGTGGATCTCTTGAGCCCAGGAGTTGGAGACCAGCCTGTGTAAAATGGTGAGATCCCGACTCTACTAAAATTTTGAAAAAGTAGCCGGGTGTGCTAGTGCGTACCTGTAGTCCCAGCTACTGGGGAGGCTGAGGTAGGAGGATTGCTTGAGCATGAGAAGTCAAGGCTGCAGTGAGTCGTGATCCTGCCACTGCACTCCAGCCTGGGCAACCAGAGTGAGACCCTGTCTCAAAAAAAAAAAAAAAAAAAAAAAAAAAAAGATATAAATAAATAGCTTACACTATTTTAGTTACATCCTACATGTTCCTGACATGACATATTTTCTTCATCATTCAGTTCAAAATATTTTCTAATTTCCAATAGAATTTCTTATTTGATGAGTTATTTAAAATATGTTTAATCTTAAATATTTAGATATTTCTATTTTTCATTTTGTTGCTTATTGCTTATTTCTAGTTTAATTCTACTGTGGTCAGAAAACATAAAACATACTCTGTATGATTTCAGTTCTTTCAAATGTATTGAGACTTATGGTTTTGCATATGCTTTATTTTGATGACTAGTCTATGTACACTTGAAAAAGATATATATTCTGTAGTTAAATTTGGTGTCACATATACGGTAATTGTTCTGTTCAAATATTTTATATTTTCACAGATACTAAGTTTGCTTTTCTTAACAGTTACTGAGAGAGGAAGTTTAAAATCTGTAGTGGTTGTTGTGGATTTGTGTACTTCACCTTTTTGTTTACAAAAGTTTATAAATAGGCCAGGTGTGAGGCTTACACCTGTAATCCCAGCTGTTTTCGAGGCTGAGGTAAAAGGATCGCTTGAGCTCAGAAGTTGCAGACCACCCTAGGTAACATAGCGAAGCCCTGTCTCTACAAAACATAAAAAATTAGCTGGGCATGCTGGTGCATAACTGTAGTCCTAGCTATTCTGGAGGCTGAGGTGGGAGAATTGCTTGAGCCCAGGAAGTCAAGGCTGCACCGAGTTGCAATCACACCACTACACTCCAGCTTAGGTGTGTCTCCATTAATCAATCAATCGATCAATCAATCAATATGTTAGTCATTTCTTTCTATCGCAATGAACCTTTATCAATATGAAATACCCCTCTTTGTCTATTGTAACAGTTGTGCTTGAAAATCTACCTGTATTAATATAGTTACTATAGCCTTTTTTGGTTAATATTTTTGTGATATGTCCTTCCATCCTTTAACTTTTTCTTCTAAAAGGCACATATTTGGGGCTTATTATTCTTTAGCAAGCATTTGTCCATTCTTATACATTTGCTGAGGAGTGTTTTACTTCCAATTATGTGGTTGATTTTGGAATTAGTGTGATATGGTGCTAAGAAGAATGTATGTTCTGTTGATTTGGGGTGGAGAGTTCTGTAGATGTCTATCAGGTCTGCTTGGTGCAGAGCTGAGTTCAAGTCCTGGATATCCTTGTTAACCTTCTGTCTCGTTGATCTGTCTAATATTGACAGCGGGGTGATTAAAGTCTCCAATTATTGTGTGGGAGTCTAAGTCTCTTTTTAGGTCTCTCAGAACTTGCTTTATGAATCTGAGTGCTCCTGTATTGGGTGCATGTATCTTTAGGATAGTGAGCCGAGCACCACATTGCACTTATTCCAAAATCGACCACATAGTTGGAAGTAAAGCACTCCTCAGCAAATGTAAAAGAACAGAAATCACAACAAACTGTCTCTCAGACCACAGTGCATTCAAACTAGAACTCAGGATTAAGAAACTCAATCAAAACCGCTCAACTACATGGAAACTGAACAACCTGCTCCTGAATGACTACTGGGTACATAACGAAATGAAGGCAGAAATAAAGATGTTCTTTGAAACCAGTGAGAACAAAGACACAACATACCAGAATCTCTGGGACACATTTAAAGCAGTGTGTAGAGGGAAATTTATAGCACTAAATGCCCACCAGAGAAAGTAGAAAAGATCTAAAATTGACAGCCTAACATCACAATTAAAAGAACTAGAGAAGCAAGAGCAAACAAATTCAAAAGCTAGCAGAAGGCAAGAAATAACTAAGATCAGAGTAGAACTGAAGGAGATAGAGACACAAAAAATCCTTCAAAAAATCAATGAATCCAGGAGCTGGTTTTTTGAAAAGATCAACAAAATTGATAGACCGCTAGCAAGACTAATAAAGAAGAAAAGAGAGAAGAATCAAATAGACACAATAAAGAATGATAAAGGGGAAATCACCACCAATCCCACAGAAATACAAACTACCATCAGAGAATACTATAAATACCTCTATGCAAATAAACTAGAAAATCTAGAAGAAATGGATAAATTCCTGGACACACACACCCTCCCAGGACTAAACCAGGAAGAAGTTGAATCCCTGAATAAACCAATAACAGGCTCTGAAATTGAGGCAATAATTAATAGCCTACCAACTAAAAAAAAAGTCCAGGACCAGACGGATTCACAGCCGAATTCTACTAGAGGTACAAAGAGGAGCTGGTACTATTCCTTCTGAAACTATTCCAATCCATAGAAAAAGAGGGAAAGCTCCCTAACTCATTTTATGAGGCAAGCATCATCCTGACACCATAGCCTGGCAGAGACACAACAAAAAAAGAGAATTTTAGACCAATATCCCTGATGAACATCGATGCAAAAATCTTCAATAAGATACTGGCAAACTGAATCCAGCAGCACATCAAAAACCTTATTCACCAAGATCAAGTTAGTTTCATCCCTGGGATGCAAGGCTGGTTCAACATACACAAATCAATAAACGTAATCCAGCATATAAATAGAACCAACGACAAAACCACATGATTATCTCAACAGAGGCAGAAAAGGCCTTTGACAAAAGTCAACAGCCCTTCATGCTAAAAACTCTCAATGAACTAGGTATTGATGGAATGAATCTCAAAATAGTAACAGGTATTTATGACAAACCCACAGCCAATATACTGAATGGACAAAAACTGGAAGCATTCCCTTTGAAAACTGGCACAAGACAGGGATGCTCTCTGTCACCACTCTTATTCAACAAAGTGTTGAAAGTTCTGGCCAAGCCAGTCAGGCAAGAGAAAGAAATAAAGGGTATTCAATTAGAAAAAGAGGAAGTCAAATTGTCCCTGTTTGCAGATGAAATGATTGTATATTTAGAAAACCCCATCATCTCAACCCCAAATCCCCTTAAGTTGATAAGTAACTTCAGCAAACTCTCAGGATACAAAATCAGTGTGCGAAAATCACAAACATTCTTATATGCCAATAACAGACAAACAGCCAAATCCTGAGTGAACTCCCATTCAGTATTGTTACAAAGAGAATAAAATACCTAGGAAGCCAACTTACAAGGGATGTGAAGGAAGTCTTCAAAGAGAACTACAAACCACTGCTCAGCTAAACAAAAGAGGACACAAATAGATGGAAGAACATTCCATGCTCATGGATAGGAAGAATCAATATTGTGAAAATGGCCATACTGCCCAAGGTAATTTATGGATTCAATGCCATCCCCATCAAGCTATCAATGAAATGACTTTCTTCACAGAATTGAAAAAAATTGCTTTAAAGTTCATATGGAACCAAAAAAGAGCCCGCTTTGCCAAGACAATCCTTAACCAAAAGAACAAAGCTGGAGGCATCACACTACCTGACTTCAGACTATACTACAAGGCTACGGTAACCAAAAGAGCATGGTACTGGTGCCAAAACAGAGATATAGACCAATGGAACAGAACAGAAGCCTCAGAAATAACACCACACATCTACAACCATCTGATCTTTGACAAACCTGACAAAAACAAGAAATGGGGAAAGGATTCCCTATTTAATAAATGGTGCTGGGAAAACTGGCTAGCCATATGTAGAAAGCTGAAACTGGATCCCTTCTTTACACCTTATACAAAAATATTAGACCTAAAAATATAAAAACCCTAGAAGAAAACCTAGGCAATACCATTCGGGACATAGGCATGGGCAAGGACTTCATGACTAAAACACTGAAAGCAGTGGCAACAAAAGCTAAAATAGACAAATGGGATTTAATTAAACTAAAGACCTTCTGCACAGCAAAAGACACTACCATCAGAGTGAACAGGCAACCTACAGAATGGGAGAAAATTTTTGCAATCTACCCATCTGACAAACGGCTAATATCGAGAATCTATAAAGAACTTAAACAAATTTATAAGAAAAACATCAAAAAACCCCATCAAAAAGTGGGCAAAGGATATGAACAGACACTTCTCAAAAGAAGACATTTATATAGCCAACAGACACATGAAAAAATGCTCATCATCACTGGTCATCAGAGAAATGCAAATCAAAAACACAGTGAGATACCATCTCACACCAGTTAGAATGACAATCATTAAAAAGTTAGCAAACAACAGGTGCTGGAGAGGATGTGGAGAAATAGAAATGCTTTTACACTGTTGATGGGAGTGTAAATTAGTTCAACCATTGTTGAAGACAGTGTGGGGATTCCTCAAGGATCTAGAACTAGAAATACCATTTGACTCAGTGATCCCATTACTGGGTATATACCCAAAGGCTTGTAAGTCATGCTACTATAAAGACACATGCACACGTATGTTTTTTGTGGCACTATTCACAATAGCAAAGACTTGGAATCAACCCAAATGTCCATCAATGATAGACTGGATTAAGAAAATGTGGCACGTATACACCATGGAATACTATGCAGCCATAAAAAAGGAAGAGTTCATGTCCTTTGTAGGGACAGGGATGAAGCTGGAAACCATCAGTCTCAGCAAACTATCACAAGGACGGAAAACCAAACACCACATGTTCTCTCTCATAGGTGAGAATTGAACAATGAGAACACTTGGACACAGGGCAGGGAACATCACACACCGGGGCCTGTCGTGGGGGTGGGGGGAGGCGGGAGGGATAGCATTAGGATAATTACTTAATGTAAATGATAAGTTAATGGGTGCAGCAAACCAACAGGGCACATGTATACATATGTAACAAACCTGCACGTTGTGCACATGTACCCTAGAACTTAAAGTATAATAATTTAAAAAATTGAATAACTTTTATTATGTTGTTGGTCAAATTATCATCTTTTTTCAATCCTATAATCAGTGATTAGACTTTGAGTGTATAGTTTTAAGTGCAATATTTACTGGAAATGGATAGTTTTCTAAGTGTTGGTTCTAACTCAAATATGCATGACTGGTATATGTTCTATATAACCTTCATTAATTCAGTCTTGACAGTGTATTTTTATTTTTTAGTACCTTCCAATCATCTTTATAGTTTAATAAAAGCTTGTATAAGTAACACACGTTTAATATAGAAAACAAGCAAAAGAGTAAAAATTACCTATCATCCCAGACACAGAACTTTACATTCTATGTGTATGGCATTTTTATAAAGTGTATTTTCTTCTAGCCCGGGTGCAGTGGCTCACACCTGTAATCCCAGCACTTTGGGAGTCCGAGGCAGGGTGGATCACGAGGTCAGGAGTTCAGGACCAGCCTGACCAACATGGTGAAATCCCATCTCTACTAAAAAATACAAAAATTAGCCACACGTAGTGGCTTACGCCTGTAATCCCAGCTATTCGGGAGGCTGAGGCAGGAGAATCACTTGAACCTGGAAGGCGGAAGGTTGCAGTGAGCTGAGATTACACCACTGCACTCCAGCCTGGGCGAAAGAGTGAGACTCCGTCTCAAAAACAAACAAACAAACAAAAAGTGTATTTTCTTCTAGACCTTTTGTTGCTTAGCCAGAACTCATCTTCTTATTTTTTCACCTTAACCCAACCTCTGTGTTGTTCATACAGCCATGTGTCTTTGGCACATAAGGTAAAATTTCACATCATCTGTGGCTAAATGAGGTAAATAATATAAAGGTAAGCTAATATAGGTTCTGATAAATCTATTCTGTTAAGCAACCTTCTTTATTTTAAAATTGTGTTATCTTTTTTAATAATTAAAATCTATCTTTTATAAAATTATAATGATTAAATTAAAACGTTATTCTTGGCCAGGCAAGGTGGCTCACACCTGCAATCACAGCACTTTGGGAAGCCAAGGCAGGAGAATCACTTGACCCCAGGAGTTTGAGACCAGCCTGGTCACATAGCAAGACCTTATCTCTACAAAAAATTTAAAAAATTAGCCAGGTGTGTTGGTGCCTGCTTATAGTCCCAGCTATTTGGGAGGCTGGGATAGGAGGATTGCTTGAACCTGGGAGGTCAAGGCTACAGTGAGCCATGATCACAGCACTGTACTCCAGCTTGGATGACAGAGCAAGACCCTTGGCAAGACCACTTGGCCACTGAGCTCAGCTCAAATCCACTGCAAGAGGGGAGCATGCAGGTGAGCGGGTGCAGGAGCTGCGGCAACTGCCTTTGGGCGCTGGCAGAAATAAAGCCTGGACCGGCCTGCAGCCGCGTCTAGGAGCTGCCCATGACCTCTGGAGCCCTAGAAGGCATGTGGTACAGACAATGCTCTTTTAGCTTTGCCATCTGTGGACAGCATAAGTGTTAAACAGCTCAGTGAAGAATCAGTGTGACAGCCTTTTTGGGTTCCCACACCCACTGCATGCTGAATCCTTGCCCGGTGTCCAGGAAGAATCGGATCACACGAACGGATTGAAGTGTGGTGTATATGGAGGGTTTTATTGAGCAATGAAAGTGGCTCTTAGTGGCCATTTTCTTGTTGCAAGAAATGTTGAGGAAGTGTCTGTATGTGCTTATCACAGTGCCTGGTACGTGCTGACTAAATGAACATCATTATTATTTCCTTAGTGGGATGGGGAGCTAAAGGGGATGGAGTGGGAAGATAATCTTCCCTTGGAGTTTGGCCATCCCGGCTGAACTCCTCTCCAACTGTAGTCTCTGATGTCCAGCTGCCTCTTCTCTTCTCGACGTTCAGATGCTTCTTCCCTTCTCTCCTTCTCTGCTGTGCCGCTCTGCTCCTCTGCCAGTGGAGCTTGGGGTTTTTATGGGTACATAGTTGGGGATGTGGCGGGCCAGGGTGGTTTTGGAATAGGCAACATTCAGGTGTGGAAACAGGAATGCATCTTCTCATTATGACCATGGGTCCCGCCAGGGACCACCTTTTTCTACCCAGTATTTCCCTGCCTCCTGTCTGCATCAACACTATTGAGAATTCTTCAGTGAATTTTCATTTACATATAAGGTAAAAATACAAAATCTCTACGGCTTACATTGTCTTTCTTTCCAATCTCATTTCTCTTTCCCTGGTTCCCTGCCTAAGGATCACTAGCTTGGAAAAAGCCAAGCTCTTTTCTTGCTCAGGGCCTTGGCACAAGGTTTGTCCCCTGCCTGGAACACCTCCCTCCCTCTCACTCTTAGCCTAACTGCTTCCTATGCATCTTCAAGTTTCAGGTGACAAGTCATTTCCCTACAGGAACTTTTCTGACTCCCAATCAATATTAGTCTTTCTGGTTATTGTCTCATAACAATGTACTTGTTCCCAACAGCACTTATAACAGCTTGCAGTTATTTAAATATTTGTATGCTTCTGTACTTAATGTTTGTCTCATTAGCCAGTAACCTAAGAGGTCAGAGCTGGAGTATTCTGTTCAAGGTTGTATCCTTAGTGGTTGACACACAGGAGGGGATTCCAAAAAATTTAATGAGTAAATGAATCAGTGATTCCAATTTTACTGATCTATATTATATTATAGGTGTGAAAAATACAACTGATTTGACTAAGTTGATTGGTTATGTTTTTGTTGTAAGTATTAAGATTAGCCACAGGCATACTTGCTCCCCAGATATATTTAATTTAAAACAATACAAGTTTTGGCCGGGCGCGGTGGCTCAACCCTGTAATCCCAGCACTTTGGAAGGCCGAGACGGGCGGATCACGAGGTCAGGAGATGGAGACCATCCTGGCTAACACAGTGAACCCCTGTCTCTACTAAAAAATACAAAGAACTAGGCGGGCGAGATGGCGAGCGCCTGTAGTCCCAGCTACTTGGGAGGCTGAGGCAGGAGAATGGCGTAAACCTGGGAGGTGGAGCTTGCAGTGAGCTGAGATCCGGCCACTGCACTCCAGCCTGGGCGACAGAGCAAGACTCCGTCTCAAAAAAAAAAAAAAAATACAAGTTTTAAGGATTATCTTTAAATAAATAAGATTTTATAAAATTAATTTATAGGTAATTTATTTATAAATACATTGATAAATTATAGTAAATTAATTTTAATTTAGATAAATTTATAGAGATGTTATGTATAAATTTAACTTACAGCTTTTAGATGTAGTTAAAGCTTCGATTTTATGGGGAAGCAGATCTGCTCTTTACCTTGTCACTTACCAGTTGTATAAAGGTAACTGACCAGTTACCTTCTTTGTCATAGTTTCCTCATCTGGGTTGTTGCAAGAAGTGTTGAGGAAACGTCTGTATGTGCTTATCACAGTGCCTGGTATGTGCTGACTAAATGAATATCATTATTATTTCCTTTTTAACTTGTACTTTGTTTAGCACAGCAGCAGCCTGTGGTTCGAGATGCAATTAATATATCTCCTGGCAGTTAAAAGGCTCCGTGGTGAAGGAAAGGGTTAAACTAGACTGTCTTTTGTTTCTGGAAGACAGATAGTGTGGGGGTGGGGCAGAGGGGGATAGGGTGGGGGTGCAGTTATGGCCCCAGGAAGATATAAACAAGTAGGGGCTGGAACGTGTCTTTCTGTTCTGTGACAGGACTCCTTCTTTGACATTAATTTAAAGCTTTCTAGGGCTGTCAAGAAAAGCACTTTCTTTGCCTTCCTAATGGCTGGGTACAACTTCTGTTAGTCTTTGTTTGGTTTCTGTAAAAATACTTTTTATTGCAAAATCCTGTTTTTGGTTTACTCTCGTTTAAACAGAGTTTATGAAAAGTTACAAAGCAATGTACCCCAACTTCCTGCTCAAATCAATCTGCCATGCCACCAGCACCAAGGGGTTGGAGTGGACATTGACGGGTGGCTAAGACCCAGTGAGGGGCTGTAACTATTGCCTGAGATGGAGGAAAATGCTAAAGAGACAAAGTAGAGGGTCTAGTTAGAGAAACTGAGAAGGAGAACTACTACTCTAATGGGAAGGGGATAGCTCCTGATTATTATTTACATGTTTTTTCAAATCATAGGTAAACCTATAGATACATCTATGCTTACTTAGTCCAAGAACTGGGAGTGCTTGGAGAAAAGAACCATTAAGCTGCTTCCTACTCATGTAATAAAATGGAATTCTGATCAAAGTTCCATATTAACAGGAACGAGCGAGCACATTGTGTCCTCACACCTTTATCTGCCTTTTCTCATCTAAGATGCCACAGCTCATTATGTTGTGTCTCATTTGGAACTCTGAACATACTTGTAAGGCTCAGTCAGTGACTGTTCCTTAGTGCCTCTTTTAAGTGTAATGTTTATCTAGCTTCTCATTCAGGGAGACATAGCCACTTTCAATCTGCAGGTGAGTCTTTTTTCATTTGTGTGTTGCAATATCAGGGGGCTGGGTGTGGGGAGTGTCCCTCAATCAGATAGGTCTCTTTGGAGATCCCAGATAACACATTCCCAAGGTTTTTTTTTTGTTTTTAATGTTTTCAGAGAGAGAGAGATGGGCCATTGTTGATGCCTTAAGAGGTTATTATGATGAACAGTTCCTCAGAAAGCCCAGTGATTCTGCTAAATTGGCTCATCATGTTCTTTAGGCATATGTTTTAATAATTATCAACACAGATGATAGGATAAGGGTCTTAGAGACATGAAAATGTGTACACCAGTCTTTTTTGGGCAATAGAATCACGTAGTTTTCCTGTCTATGTATTTCTTAGCTTTGCAGCTAATTGTGAATGTTTTTTAAAAAATTGGTTTGAATAAGATTCAGAGGCATATGGAGCTGTGTGTGTGGCATTTTGATTTTTTTTTCTCACCCACTGCTTACTCCCTCCCCCTTACTGTACACGTAGTCTTTATCTGTAGACTCTCAAGTGTGTCCACGTTCCTATGCTCCAAATAAACATACCTCCTTCCATTTGGACAGCCAACTGACATGTGGGTTGTAAGGATTAATGAGTTGATATATGGAACATGCTTAGACCAATCTCCAACACATAGAAAACACTCAAATGTTCGTCACTGTTATTTTTTGGATGTCCATTATTTGCAAAGGGACCTTATGTTCTGAAAGGCAAATTAGGAAAAGAGGAGTCTTCCAATAGCTAGAAATACAGAAGGGGAGACAGGACAGGTACACTACAGCCAGAGAGCTTGTAGAAAAAAATATCTGATCATGTCTATGGCATTAAAAGCCTGTTTTTTTTTTTTTTTTTTTTTTTTGTTGTTGTTGTTGTTGAGACGGAGTCTCGCTTTGTTGCCCAGGCTGGAGTGCAGTGGCCGGATCTCAGCTCACTGCAAGCTCCGCCTCCCGGGTTGACGCCATTCTCCTGCCTCAGCCTCCGAAGTAACTGGGACTACAGGCGCCCGCCACCTCGCCGGGCTAGTTTTTTGTATTTTTTTAGTAGAGACTGGGTTTCACTGTGTTAGCCAGGATGGCCTCGATCTCCTGACCTCGTGATCCGCCCGTCTCGGCCTTCCAAAGTGCTGGGATTACACGCTTGAGCCACCGCGCCCGGCAGGCATTAAAATCCTTAAATCCTGACTGGGCCATTAGTGGTCTGGCCTCTACCTACCACTTCAGCCCCATCTTGCACCACTCTCACTGTTATTCTCTAAATTCTAGTTATATTAAGTTCTTTTATTTCCTAGGATGGAAGCTCTAAGGAAGAAGGACTTTTATTCTGCTTTTGTTTAGTAATGGAGTCCTTGCACCTGAGATGGTGTCTGCCATATAGGAAGAGATCAACATATGTCAGGTTTAGTATTTGCTGCTCTCTCTTACTTTTTTTTTTTTTTTGGACACAGAGTCTCGCTCTGTCGCCCAGGCTGGAGTGCAGTGGCATGATCCCGGCTCACTGCAACCTCTGACTTCCGGGTTCAAGCAATTCCCCTCTTCAGCCTCCCGAGTAGTTGGGATTACATGCGCGTGCCACAATGCCCAGCTAATTTTTGTATTTTTAGTAGAGATAGGGTTTCGCCACGTTGGCCAGGCTGGTCTTGAACTCCTGACCTCAAGTGATCTGTCTGCCTCGGCCTCCCAAAGTGTTGGGATTACAGGCGTGAGCCCCCACACCTGGCCTTGCTTGCTCTTACTTGAACACACCCCACTCATCCCTACCACCACCCTTCACTGAGCTGCTCTCTACTACTGGGTTTCGTTTCACTTCTTTAGAGGATCATTTCCTGACACCTTCATTTGAATTAAATTTCCATCTCTGTACTCTTTTACTACTGTGAACTTTTTAAACTTCTATTTGTTTAAAGCATGAAGAGGGTCATATCTGTTTTGATCACTTTATATCCTCGGGTCCTAGTTTATTGCCTGAGTAACGGAAAGTTCTCAATTTATTGAAGTAAAAAATAGCTCTTATGGAAGGTAGAACAAGATAAGTGTCATAATGCCGTGAGAGGAATATAAAGTACTCAACATTTAGAGGTGAAAAATACTATTTACAATGACAAGAGTCTAGGAATGTTTAATGGAGGATATAGCATTTGAGCTGGGCTTAATTGGAGGAGGTAGGAATCGGAGGTGGTAGGAAATGTCCTTGAGAAAAATCAATAGCCTGAGTAAATTCAAAGAAGTGGTGTAGATGATGTGGTGTGCCACCAGGAACCCTCTTCAGAGCTAAGGCACTCATTAGCTCAACTGATGGAATCCTGGTCTGTGGATGGCTTAAGGTTAAGTCCCTTTCCAGGAACTGTGTACAAACAAAGTGAGCTCCTTCACCCAAATTGATGCTACTACCTCCCCAGGTCAATCAGAATACATTGACTGGACAGCGCTGCCCCCTTGCCTCAATCTGGGACATCTAGGATTGACTGGAATCTCTGTTGTAACAGTTTCATAGTTCCAACATCTCCCTCTACATAACCGTACTTCCTTCATTTCTTTACAGGAGAACATGCCTCCATAAACTTCTTGTGCACAGATCTCTGTCTCAAAGTCTGTTTCCTATGGAACCAATCAATGACAAATAGACATTGTAAAACTTGCACAAGAGGATCATTTAGTCTAGAGAGGAGGGTGGTTGGTTTGTTTGTTTTCCTAAAGCAACTGAATCTAGCCAGGCGTAGTGGCTCATGCCTGTAATCCCAGCATTTTGGGAAGGGGAAGTAGGCAGATCACCTGAGGTCAGGAGTTTGAGACCAGCGTGACCAACATGATGAAATCCCGTCTCTACTAAATATACAAAAAAAAATTAGCCAGGCGTGGTGGCACATGCCTGTAATCCCAGCTACTTGGGAGGCTGAGGCAGGAGAATCACTTGAATCTGGGAGGCAGAGGTAGAAGTGAACTGAGACTGTGCCACTGCACTCCAGCCTGGGCGACAAAGCCAGACTCTGTCTCAATAAATAAATAAATAAATAAATAAATAAGCAACTGAATCTCTTCAGTAAAATTCCTTTTTTGAGACTCTGGCTCTGTCGCCCAGGCTGGAGTGCAGTGGCACAGTTTTGGCTCACTGCAACCTCTGCCTCCCAGGTTCAAGTGATTCTCCTGCCTCAGCCTCCCGAGTAGCTGGGGTTACAGATGCCCACCACCAAACCTGGCTACCTTTTGTATTTTTAGTAGAGATGGGGTTTCACCATGTTGGACCAGGCTAGTCTCAAACTCCTGACCTTAAGTGATCCGCCCACCCTGGCCTCCCAAAGTGCTGGGATTATAGGCATGAGCCACTGCGCACGGCCTCTTCAGTAAAATTCTCATTTGGAGGCATCAACGTGTAAATCAGGAGAAGGGAGAGTTCTAGTGTTTGAAGTGGGATGAGTGGCAGGATCCTTAACTGTTTGCTCTGTTATCTCACGCCAAGATGGCTCTGAGAGGGCTTTACACAGCCCCTAGGGCTTATTCACAATTTGAAAACCAGTAGGAAAATCATAATGTCAGTGAAATGGATCAGGAAAAAAAATAAGACCAGCAATTGAGTGCTTTGAATGCCAGAACAGGAAATCTGACATTATTCTGGAGGTCGGGGGGTAGGAGGATAAGGAGAGTACTGATAGTATTGAATTAATGGAATAATGTAAGGATTGCACTGAGGCAGTTATTTTTCCCATTTGGGAAATCTCTACCACATATTGTATTACAATTTCCAGTGGATTAAAGATATACGTATAAATAAACCACACAATTACTAGAGAACTGTAAATATCATCTACATGCCAATTTAAAAAATCTCTGGCTTTAGGCCAGGAGCAGTGGCTCACACTTGTAATCCTAGCATTTTGGGAGGCTGAGGTGGGAGGACTGTTTGAGCTCAGGAGCTTGAGACCAGCCTCAGCAACATAGCAAAACCTCATCTCTACTAAAAATAAAAATAAAAATAAAAATAAAAATAAAAATAAAAAAATTAGCCAGGTGTGGTGGCATGTGCTTGTAGTTCCAGCTACTCAGGAGGGTGAGATGGGAAGATTGTTTGAGCCCAGGAGTTTGAGGCTACAGTGAGCTAGGATTGCACTGTTGCACTCCAGCCTAGGGGACAGCATGAGACCTTGTCTCCAAAACATAAAATAAAATCCCTGGCTTTGACCCCTTTCTGAATTTCCAAACTTCTATTTCCAAATGCCTCCTTAACATCTTGCATGGTTGTCTAACCAGCACCCTCTTAATATGGCCAAAACAGGCTATCTCTCACTTCTGTTTCTTCCATCACTTTCTAGTCTTTTTTATCTTAGTCATTAGTTCTCCATTTTATTGAGATACTTATGTATTTTTTATTGTTTAATAAAGAATAGAGATGAGGTCTTAACTATGTTGCCCATGCTGGTTTTAATCTCCTGGGCTCAAGCAATCCTCCTGCCTTGGCCTTCTGAAGTGTTAGGATTACAGGCTTGAGCTACCTCACCCGACTTCTTCATTTTATTTACAGTTTAAGGTAAAAATAAAATTACTGTTACTGGCCAGGCGTGGTGGCTCATGCCTGTAATCCCAGCACTTTGTGGGGCCAAGGCAGGCAGATTACCTGAGGTCAGGAGTTTGAGATCAGCCTGACCAACATGGTGAAACCCCATCTCTACTAAAAAAAAAAAAAAAAAAAAAAAAAAAATTAGCCGGGCGTGGTGGTGGGCGCTTGTAATCCCAGCTACACAGGAAGCTGAGGCAGGAGAATCGCTTGAACCCGGGAGGTGGAGGTTGCAGTGAGCTGAGATGGCGTCACTGCACTACAACCTGGGCGCAACAGAGCAAGACTCCATTCCCCCCAAAAAAAATTTAAAAAAATTAAATAAAATAAGAATTACTGTTACTGGGCAATGAGGGAGATGCCATTCATCTTTCTTTCCAACATTCAAGCATTGCCTTCCCATAAAACGACAACAACTGGATATTTAATTTTTGTGGGATTCACTAACTCTATGATGTTCTTATCTTAGTCCATGACTTGCTATAACAGAATATCACCATCTGGATAATTTATAAAGAAAAGAAATGTATTTCTCACAGTTCTGGTGACTGGGAAATCTAATATCAAGGCAATGGAATCTGGTAAGAGCCTTCTTGCTGCATTATCTCATAGTAGAAGGGAGGAAGATCTAAAAAGCACACGTGGGAGAGAAAGGAGAAAAGGGGCCAAATATATCGTTTTAACAGGATCCTGTTCCTGAGATAACAGCATTAATCCACTCATGAGGGCAAAGCCATCATGACCTAATCACATCTTTTTTTTTTGAGACAGAGTCTTGCTCTGTCACCCAAGCTGGAGTGCCTGGGTGGGATCTCAGCTCACTGCAACTTCCACTTCTTGGGTTCAAACTGATTCCCCTGTCTCAGCCTCCCAAGTAGCTGGGGCTACAGGTGCCTGCCACCACACCCAGCTAATTTTTTTGTATTTTTAGTAGAGAAGGGGTTTCATCATGTTGGCCAGGCTGGTCTGGAACTCTTGACCTCAGGTGATCTGCCTGCCTCAGCCTCCCAAAGTGTTGGGATTATGGGCATGAGCCATCGCTCTGGGCCCATGAGCTAATCACCTCTTAAAAATCCCACCCCCTCAGTACTGTTGCATTGGGGGTTAAGTTACAACACATGAAGTTTAGGGAACACATCCAAACCATCGCATGTTTCCACTATAGTACTCTCTTCCATGGCTATCTCCCCATCTTCCACCATTTCTTGGCATCACAAACTAGCTGGCTAAAGCCATGCCTTGGACACCACACCCATATCTGGCTCTGTTAATCTGAGATGGAAAACTAAATAGATTAGAAAAGCATTAGATTGCTTTAGACACCAATGTCAGTTGGTAATCAATGTATTGGGAAGAGTGCTTAGGGGTTGAAAGAGCAGTCATGTGACTATATCTTCACTTCAAGGATAGCCTGGAACTTATTACAATTTCCCATTGGGTTAACCAGGAAAATACTCACTTTACTATACCTTGGAAATAATTGTGTCTATTTCAACTCCAGCGTTGGACGTTTAAACTTGGCTGACCCAGCAAAGTTTATATAAGCAAAACAAAAGAAGATCTGGCCCATACTATTGTGACCCATGAATCATTTATCACCTGTCTCCCTGGTTTTTACACCTTGGCTCTTCACATTGGTTTTAATATCTGTTTCTAGACCATTTAGTTTAGAGTTCACTTTGGCCTTTTCTTTCTTTTTTCTTGTGTTTTATTTATTTATTTTTTTGACGGGGTCTTGCTCTGTCACCCAGGCTGGACTGCAGTGTTGCAATCTCGTTTCACTGCAAGCTCTACCTCCCGGGTTCATGCCATTCTCTTGCCTCAACCTCCCAAGTAGGTACCCGCCTACTTGGGAGGTACCATAGGTACCCGCCACCACGCCTGGCTAATTTTTTGTATTTTTTAGTAGAGGCGGGGTTTCACCATGCTAGCCAGGATGGTCTCGATCTCCTGACCTCGTGATTCACCCGCCTCGGCCTCCCAAAGTGCTGGGATTACAGGCGTGAGCCACCGCGCCCGGCCTCTTTCTTTCTTTCTTCCTTCTTTTTTTTTTTTTTTGTTTGACACAGTCTTGCTCTGTTGCCCAGGCTGGAGTGCCACATGATAATATCTCGGCTCACTGCAACCTCCGCCTCCTGGGTTCCAGCGATTCTCGTGCCTCAGCCTCTTGAGTAGCTGGGACTATAGGCATGCACCACCATGCCTGGCTAATTTTTGTATTTTTAGTGGAGATGGGTTTTTGCCATGTTGCCCAGGCTGGTCTTGAACTCCTGGCCTCAAGTGATTTACCCAGCTTGGCCTCCCAAAGTGATGGGATTATAGGCATGAGCCACCACACCTGGCCCACTGTGGCTTCTTGAAGTTTAGTTTTCTGTTTTTTTTGGTTTTATCATTCTTTGTGATCTTGTGAGCAATCCATTTCTCCTGTCTTGTGTGGGTAGGTGAGTGGAGGGGGAGTCATACCTGGAAAGTTAACTGTGCAAGGATGGAGGTGAGTTAACTTTTGGGTTTATTAAGGATAAGATGAGGTCTTGAATGCCTTACTCCTTCAAGGGTCTAATTTTGTACTCTAGGTCTCACCAAAAAGGATTTCTGTGGAAAATATTCAGCATTAAAAAAATGTATACTTCTGAGGTGCTTGCAGTTCACTCTTTGACTATGTTTGGTGACGATTTTATACCATTTTCCTTTTTGTTTCCTAGGCTAAGCTTCTAGGACTTCATCCAACTTATTGATAAAAAATGCTTAATGGAATTGGACCCGTTACAAAGTCCTCTGGCATGATACTAAACACCTTCCATTAGACGAACAGATCTATTGATACACATAACTGTACTGTATTGCAACCTATATTCTTCTATTTTGTTTACAAGAACATTGTAAAATATTTTGTTCTGTGATTTTTGGAAAATAAGATCCAATGGGTCCATAACAATCCTTCTGTCTGCTTCAATGGTTTTCAGGCTGTCTTCCTTGAAATCCAGCATTTTTTGGAAGTGTCTCAGGGTCTATTTTGTGGAATGGAGAAAAGAGACTTTTCCTCTCCCTGTTCAATCAGAACAAGTCAGAGAAGCTCTACTCTTATCTATTTTAGGTCAGATTTCATTTGCCTAGATAATTATTTGGCTCTATAATGTTTGAAAACCATTTTTTCAAGGTGAATGGCTGCTGCTAAAGGAGACAAAACACCCCTTATGCTACCAGTTCCTTCTGTGTCTGAACTGGGTCATTCGTCATTACAGTTCGTTTGTGTACTTATAGACTATTGTCTAGACATGTTTCCAGGCTTTTATGGACTATCTTGTGAAATTAATTACAGTTACAATGTGATTCCACAGGAAAATTCATTCTGAGTTTCAAGAAGCAGCATTAAGGAATTAAGAAAGAGTGTGTGTTCTGAGGTCAAACTTCCTGGTTTTGAACTTCAGCCTGCCATGCTTTCTGTGTGGCTTTGGGCAAGTTTCTTGACCTCTCTCTGTTTCACTCTTCTCATCTTTTTTTTTTTTTTTGAGAAAGAGTCTCACTGTGTTGCCCAGGCTGGAGTGCAGTGGCGTGGTCTCAGCCTACCCCTTGAGTTCAAGGGATTCTCCTGCCTCAGCCTCCCAAGCAGCTGGGACTACAGGGGCATGCCATCACACCCAGCTAATTTTTATATTTTTAGTAGAGATGGGTTTCATCATGTTGGCCAGGCTGGTCTTGAACTCCTGACCTCAAGTGATCTGCCTGCCTTGGCCTCCCAAAGTGCTGGGATTACAGGCGCGAGTGACCGCACTTGGCCTGTTCTCATCTTTTAAAAGAGGAAAATATTCTATCTACATTATAAGGCTTTGAGGGCATGAAATGGGATTATCATGTACTGTGCCTCACAGAGTGCCTGGCATGTGGTAAGTACTCAGTCATTCATGGTTATTATTACTATAATTTGTTCAAAAGCTGCTGATGATTGCACACTACCGTTTACTTCTGAAAAATTATCTGCAGTACTTTAATTTATGAGGACTTGACATAAAGTGGGCCCTCAATAAAAACTGACTGAAGATCGAACTGAAGCTTTCTCACCTTTCCCTTTAGGGGAAAATTCATTGTTGGATTATATACATTAATCCAAACTTCACTGAAGTTGTTTTTGTTGGATTGTTTTAATAGGGGGGAAAAAAGGCATATCAACAAAATTCATTACTAAGAAGCTTGAATTTTACCCCAAAACTTAATGTATTCTGGCTGGGTGCCGTGGCTCATGCCTGTAATCCCAGCACTTTGGGAGGTCAAGACAGGTGGACCACTTGAGCCTGGGAGTTCGAGACCAGCCTGGGCAACACGGCAAAATCCCGTCTCTACAAAAAATATAAAAATTAGCCAGATGTGTGATGGCGGGTATCTGTAGTCCCAGCTACTTGGGAGGCTGAGGTGGGAGGATTACCTGAGCTGGGGAGGTCAGGGCTGCAGTGAATTGAGATCACACTACTACACTCCAGCCTGAGTGACAGAATGAGATGCTGTCTCAAAAATGAATAATGTTTTATTTGATGTTTCTTTAGGTATCCATGCTGAAAGATGAAGTTATACAAATTATTTAAAAGTTACATGAACCATTTAAGAACAATTTAAGAACTACTGAAGAACAAATATGTGTCAATGAAACCACTATGTAGGATCAATACTTTAGCAGTTGCTTCTGGGAGGAGATTACCTTTTGTTTATTTCTGACTTATAAAACTGACTAAAAAATAATTTAAAAACTTATGTGGTCAATGAAATCTCATGAAATTTTTAGCTGGTTTGTCATGGAAATAAACTGGAAAGCGATGAGTTAGCTTTATGGAAGAGGCTGATTTCATTCTCTCCCATTTAAAATGATACTTTTGGCTCATGATTTATTTGGATTAAAGTTCCTCTTGGCTTCCTAGCTGTGCAGCACACTTTCCAAGTTTTTTCTTGTAATGCTCTTAAAGCATCTTTGGGTCTTTGATGCTATTTTTGCCTTCCCAATTCATTTGGCAAAAAGCTGTTTGAAAACCGTACTCACTTCAAATAGTACATACATTTAGAAAGCAATCTAAATAAAGAGCAATGAAATATTTTGCATTAGGGTAGATCAGCTAGATTCTTCTAGAAATACGGTATCCACTTGCTAAGCCAGTGACTTTAATAGCTTTTTTTCTGAAAAAAGACAAAACAGAACCCATTTATTCTTTGTTTTTTTCTCAAGCCAAGGAGAAAACAGTTCTGCTTCTCTATGTTGATGAAATAGATTTTGTAACAGGTTTTTTTCCAAACCCTAGCCCTTAAAATATAAGTATATATATCCACTATCTTGAGCTGTTTGCACTTTTTTTGGTGGCAGTTATTCTGCCAAATAGAATATTTTGTATACAGAAATTTCACAACAAAAGGAATATGACTCTTATACTTACTGTGTTCAAATCGGAGACATGCATTTCAGTGTGTGGCCCTCCCATGAAAAAAAACTGTATACTTTTTTCACTCATTTAACCATGACATGCATTTGCTTGAATTGTTTTTTTCTTTTGTTTCTTTCTTTTTAAATCTTACTATTTTCTTCTGCCTTTCTCATTTCTTTGTTTTTGTATTTTTAATTTTGTGTGTTTGTGTGTGTGTGTTTTTTACAACAGCTGTAGTGAGATGTAATTCACGTACCATAATATTTACCCTTATAAAGTATATAAAACTCGGTGGCTTTTAACGCATTTGTAGAGTTGTGCAACCATCACCACTAATTTTAGAGTACTTTCATAACCTCACGTAAACTCCATGCTCATTAGCAGTTATTCCCTATTTCCTCTTCCTAGCTGCTGGCAACCACTAATCTATTCTCTGCTTCTGTAGATTTGCCTATTTTGGACATTTTATATAAATGGAATCATACGATATGTGACTGGTATCTTTCACTTAGCATAATGTTAATGTTTTCAAGATGCATCTATACTGTAGCATGTATCAGTACTTTATTCTTTATTGCTGAATAATATTCCACTGTGTGGATATAACACATTTTATTTATGCATTCATCTGTTGATGCACATTTGGGTTATTTCCTCTTTTTAGTTATTATAAATAATGCTGCTATGAATATTTATTTACAAGTTTATGTGTAGATATATGTTTTCAATTCTCTTGAGTATGTGTGTATCTAGAAATGGTCTCCTTGTTTTTTTAACTTTCATTTTTTAAAATCCGAGATAAAATTTCAACAATACATTGTTATTCAGTTTTAGTTATTTTATGAATCATTTGTTTAATTGTGGTGTTTGACTTTTATTAATTTCTTAAAACTCTATATATTCACATATTATTGTCAAATTGTTGCAATTTCATTGCTTTAAAAAAAGCATTTTAGTTGTTTTTTGACCCAGTGTGGTAGCTCATTCCTGTAATCTAGCACTTTGCGGGGCTGAGATGGGAAGATTCCTAGAGGACAGAAGTTCAAGTCCAGCCTAAGCAACATAGCAAGACCCCATCTCTATTTAAAAAACAAAAACAAAAACAAAAAATGTATTGCTTGTTGTGCCCCAGTCCTTTAATTCCCCAAAGAAGACCACCAGAGTCCAGAGTCAAAGCCAAATGGCAAGGATCTTTAATACAAGTTCGAACCTGGACTCCCGACCAAAAACTGTTCGAGAGTCCCCGGCTGGGTCTGAGACAGCGTTATATAGTCAGCAGTAAACAGGCACAGAGTCACAGGGGATTTTGTGCAATACAGGTTTGGGATTGGCTGACATTTGAACAAGGCAATTTGGCCGTTTATGATTGGTTCCCGCCTTTTGGGAGTTTCAGTTATTCTTTCAAACACTCATGACCTTTATCAGGGGACTCTCCAGGTGGTGTTTTTTTTTTTCCCAAAGTTGAGATATATGGAGGAATGTGTTTGTGTTGGTGCTGGGCTCAGGAAGTTGAGATATATGGAGGAATGTGTTTGTGTTGGGCCCAGGGCTGAGGAATGTGTGAGTGTAAACACACATCTCTTTCATTTCCCCCTTTCTCAGGAGACTGAGGGTCCAATCTTGGATCCCTATAAGGTTATCTCTGCTTCTTCTGCGCCCCTGAGGTCTAGGGATTGATATTGGGCGCGGAGAACCATAAGTTGGATGGTGTTGAACCTTTCTCTAACAAATTGCAATATTTTATTAATAACGCATGGTCCTATTGTGAGCAGGAGCAAGAGGGTTATCAGTGGCCCAATGAAGGGGGCTAGGAGAGAGAACATGGAAGAGTTCCACCAGTTATTAGCGGCTGAGGCAAACTGCTGCCTCTTCATTTCTAGGCTTAACTTGTGTAACTGTTGTACCCGACTTTCCACTAGCCCCGACTCATTTATATAAAAACAGCACTCTTTTTTGAGGAACATACAGGTGCCCCCTTTCTCAGCGGTGAGTAAATCTAAAGCTCTCCGATTTTGGAAGGTTACTTGTGCTAGAGAGGTGAGTTGCCGCTGGAGGGAGGCAAGGGATTCAGCCGACGCTTCCATTGCGACGGAGAATTGCTGGAACAGCTTGTCATTTTCCACTATTGAATGGCCTAGTGCCCCCCCCCCCCCCCCCCGCCGCCAACCCAGCTGCAATAAGGGATGTGGAAAGGGAGATTCCACTGACAAGGGGTAGGAACACTGCCCGTTTATGTCTAAGGGACTCGTCAAAGATGGCACCCGTCCAGCCCAGGAACTCAGCTGGTGTCAGTAAAGTTAGCCGGGGGACCAGAGTGACAGGGAGGCATATCCATCCGTCAGGAGACTCCCCAGACAAATTTTTAAACAGTGTACCATTGCACCAGAAAAATATGCCAGGTGGGGCATACAACGGGGTACTAGGGAGGGCAGCTGTGTGGTTACAGAGACTGGAGTTGGTAGCCGAATAGCAGTAGGGGAGCTTTTCTTGGTTCGGATTACGGTATAGGAGGACGTTTGACACCGGAGCAGCAGACGAGGGTTTTACAGTTTGGTTGCTGGGTGAGGTAGACAGGGGGACAGCAGTCAGTGGCAGACGCCCTAGAGCTGCACACATAAAGCAAGAAGACAAGTTGCCTAGGCCCGTAAGGTTGGCGACCATTAGCCCCTCCTGCAGTAGGGTTAGCTACGAAAAGGGACGTAGGTCCTGTAACAGTTTTTCTTTCTGTTGGTGGATGTTCCCGTGGACTAGGGACTGGACTTGGACTAGGCTGCGCCACAGATATAAGTGACTACTGGGCCAAGTACTGGTGGAGGAATAGTAGACAGCCCCATGCTGTGGCGAGGTCCACCGGGAATCCCATGGGTCTTTAATTATCCAAGTATAGGTGCCTGCACCATGATAGAAGTTCCACCCGGTTTGTGTCCACTCTCTGACCGAGTGGGTTTTACAGTAGCTATAGGGGCATCCTGCACTCATTTGCTTCCAATAATTTTTACCGTTGTGTTGGGCCTGATCAAATTCAAATCAGATCGTGGATAATGCCGGTTTGGCAACCTGAAACCCAGTGAAGTTGAGGTAAATTGGGGTACTACATCCAGAGGGGGGGCAATCTGCACTAGCTAGCAATTTGCCAGCTTGGGGGGTTTCTCCTGGGTGGGTTTGGTTCTCATAGAGCCAGAACCTCCAAACAAAGGGGTTAGTAGCTGGATTTGCAGTGAGCGGGGAGGATAGGCGCAGGAGGCACAAAGTCACAAAGAAAGCTAACATAGTTACAGTGGGTTGCAGCACCGGCGCAGTGCCAGCTTCAAAGGATTGTCCTTAGTTCGATCTATTGTCCAAGTATCCGCAGTCCCTGGCGTCTCCATGCCTTGCTGGAGGAGATCTGCCCATGGGTTCACCGGCCTGACATGGGTGTGATGGATCCACGACGCGATGCCCTCAACCTTGAGAGCGGTAGGGGTGGTTAGGAGTACCTGGAATGGTCCTTTCCACCGTGGCTCTAGGCTTTCTTGCTGATGCCGCTTGACCAAGACCCAATCTCCTGGTTGATGTGAATGACTCATACAATTCTCGCAGTCGAGGCCACACTTCCTCCTGGACTCTCTGTAGAGCTTGCAGGGAAAATAAGAACTCAGAGGCCGGGCGCGGTGGCTCAAGCCTGTAATCCCAGCACTTTGGGAGGCCGAGACGGGCGGATCACGAGGTCAGGAGATCGAGACCATCCTGGCTAACACTGTGAAACCCCGTCTCTACTAAAAAAAAAAAAAAATACAAAAAACTAGCCGGGCGAGGTGGCGGGCACCTGTAGTCCCAGCTACTCGGGAGGCTGAGGCAGGAGAATGGCGCGAACCCGGGAGCCAGAGCTTGCAGTGAGCTGAGATCTGGCCACTGCACTCCAGCCTGGGCGACAGAGTGAGACTCCGTCTCAAAAAAAAAAAAAAAAAAAAAAATAAGAACTCAGAAACACTTTCTTTTTTTTTTTTTTTTTTTTTTTTGAGATGGAGTCTCGCTGTGTCGCCCAGGCTGGAGTGCAGTGGCGCGGTCTCGGCTCACTGCAAGCTCCGCCTCCCGGGTTCCCGCCATTCTCCCGCCTCAGCCTCCGAGTAGCTGGGACTACAGGCGCCCGCCACCGCGCCCGGCTAGTTTTTTGTATTTTTAGTAGAGACGGGGTTTCACCGTGTTAGCCAGGAGGGTCTCGATCTCCTGACCTCGTGATCCACCCGCCTCGGCCTCCCAAAGTGCTGGGATTACAGGCTTGAGCCACCGCGCCCGGCCCAGAAACACTTTCTAAGTCTGGGTTCAACATGTCACTTTTTAAGCTGGGAATTATAGGTGGGGGGTGACCATACATGATCTCATATGGGGTAAGTTTTAACCTATAGGGGGTGTTACGAGCCCTAAACAGAGCGTAGGGGAGTAAGACTACCCAATTAGCGCCAGTCTCCATGGTCAATTTTGTTAAGGTCTCTTTTAGGGTCTGATTCATTCTTTCTACCTGTCCTGAACTTTGGGGTCGGTAAGCACAGTGTAATTTCCAATCAGCCCCAAGGATGGAAGCCAGGTCATGACTTACCTTAGTGACGAAAGCCGGTCCATTGTCAGGCCCTATCTGGACAGGAAAGCCATACCTGGGGAGGATTTCTTCTAAAATTTTCTTTACAACAACCTGTGCAGTCTCACGTTTGGTTAGGAATGCCTCAGTCCATCCTGAAAAAGTATCTACGAAGACTAATAAGTATCGGTACCCATATTCAACTGGTTTAACCTCAGTGAAATCCACTTCCCAATAGACTCCAGGCCTGGTCCCTCTTAACCTCGTCCCAACAGTTTGGGACTGACTATAAGCATTGTTGAGTAGACAAACCTTGCAGTTTGCAGCTATCTTGCCGGCCTTTTCAGCCACATGCCTAATTTTAAGCTTGGTGTGTCTGATTAAGTCTATCATCCTTTGGGCCCCCAAGTGAGTGGACCTGTGGATACGTTCTAGCACTTGCTGTCCCAGCCTTTCAGGTAGGACGATGTTGCCACATGTATCTGTCCACCATCCATCTCGAATCTGTTTCATTGGGAGCTTGTCTATCCACCGTAGGTCTTCTTCTGAGTATTCAGGGTTATAGGGTAAATCTCGAGATCCTGGGTCAGGGAGTTGGAGTGCAAGGAGCCGATCGAGAGCTTTTGCAATTTCTTTGGCAGTGGAGTCCGCTAGGTTATTGCCCCGGGCGACTGGACTGACTGGTTTCTGGTGTCCTGGGCAATGCACGATGGCCAGTTTCTTTGGCCTCCACAGGGCTGCTAGTAAATCAAGGATTTCTTTTTATTTTTAATGTTCTTTCCTTCTGCTGTGAGCAAACCTCTTTCCCTGTAAATAGCCCCGTGCACATGTGCTGTGGCAAAAGCATACCAGCTGTCAGTGTAAACTGTCAGCTTGTGGTTTGCCCCTAACGTAAGGGCCTGGGTGAGTGCTATAAGCTCGGCTTTTTGTGCCGACGTCCCGGGGGGTAATGGCTCGGCCCAAATTACCTCAGTTTCCGAAGTTACTGCCACTCCTGCACACCTCTGTCCTTGGTGGACAAAACTGCTTCCATCGGTGAACCAGATGAGATCGGTGTCGGGTAGTGGGTGGTCTTGTAGGTCTTCCCTGACTCCGTGTACCTGGGCCAGTATCTCGGAGCAGTCATGGAACGGGGTTTCTAAGTCTGGATTTGGCAATAGTGTCGCTGGGTTTAGGGTCGTTGGGGGCAGGAAAGTTATCTTGAAGGGGTTCAGCAGTAGCCCCTGGTAGTGGGTGAGCCAGGCATTGCTAATCCATCAATCAGGCGGCTGTCTGAGAATGCCTTCAATGGCATGTGGAGTAGTGACCCGTAGCTCCTGTCCCATGATAAGCTTATCAGCATCCTGCACCATCAGGGCGGTTGCCGCGATTATTCGGAGGCAGGGCGGCCATCCTGTGGCTACGGGGTCCAATCTTTTTGACAGGTAGGCCACTGGCCTCTGCCAGGGGCCTAAATACTGAGTTAATACGGCTTTGGCAATGCCCCTGCTTTCATCCACGTATAAGTGGAAGGGCTTGGAGACATCAGGGAGTCCCAGCGCAGGGGCTGATAACAGAGCGGTTTTGATCTGTTGGAAGGCCAACTCAGCCTCTTCCGTCCAATTGAAGGGCTGCTGTTCCTTTGTTGCCTGGTATAGGGGCTTGGCTGACTCTGCAAACCCGGGTATCCATAACCTACAGAACCCCGCCGACCCCAGGAATTCTCTTACTTGTCGCGTTGATTGGGGTCTAGGGATACTTAAGACTGTCTCTTTGCGGGCACTGGTTAACCGACGTTGCCCCCCTTTTAACAGGTATCCCAGATAGGTTACCTCTGATTTGCAGATTTGAGCCTTTTTTGCTGAGGCCCGGTAGCCTAGCTTCCCTAAAGTCCTTAGGAGGTCTTCGGTTCCTTGAACACAGGCTTCCGGGGATTTGGCCGCTACTAAAAGATCATCAACATACTGCAAAAGAGTTATTTCTGGGTGTTGCCGTCGGTACTCACCCAGATCTTCGTGGAGGGCTTCGTCGAACAGGGTTGGCGAGTTCTTGAATCCCTGTGGCAATCTGGTCCATGTTAGCTGGCCGTTTATACCCCTCTCGGGGTCTGTCCATTCAAATGCAAAAAGCTCTTGACTTTTGGGAGCCAAGGGTAGGCTGAAAAAAACATCTTTTAAATCAAGGACAGTATACCACTGTTTTCCAGGGTTCAAAGTACTTAAGAGGGTATATGGGTTGGGTACGGTGGGGTGTATGCCCATGACTCTTTTGTTGACTTCTCTTAAAACTTGCACCGGCCTATAGTCTTTACTATTAGGTTTACGGACAGGTAACAACAGAGTGTTCCAGGGCGAGTGGCAGGCGCGTAGAACTCCTTGGTCTAGAAGCCGGCGGATGTGGGGCGTAATTCCCTTTTTGGCCTCTAGGGGCATTGGGTACTGCCGAACCCGAACCGGGTCTGTCCCAGGCTTAACTTCAACAAATATGGCAGGGCGGTGTTTTGCCAGCCCTAAGCCCCCGGTTTCTGCCCATGTTTCCGGGAAACGCTGGAGCCAGGAGTTGATATCTTGATCAGGAGGCACTTGCTCCTGATGGAGTCTATATTCATCCTCCAAGGTGATAGTGAGGATGGATATTGGCTTGTTTTGAGAGTCAGTCACTTTGGGACCCCCTGACTGGAAGTGAATTTGGGCTCCCATTTTTGTTAATAGATCTCTCCCCAACAAGGGGCAAGGGCTCTCGGGAATAACTAGGAAGGAGTGAGACACCTTTCCTGTTCCCAAGTCTACGGTCCTCTGAGTTGTCCAAGGATATTTTTTAATTCCTGTGGCTCCTTGTACCCAAGATGAATTATCAGACAATTTTCCATAAGGCTTGACCAAAACTGAATGTTGCGCCCCGGTATCGACTAGGAACTGAACCGGGGACCCCTCCACTTGCAGAGTTACCCTAGGTTCGGGGAGGGGGTCCGAACCCTGTCCCCCCTAGTCGGAATCCTGGGTAACAAGTATGGGGGTAGGTCTTCGCAACCCTGAGTCCGACTGCCTCTTTTTCTTTGGGCAGTCTTTAATCCAGTGGCCATGTTCTTTACAGTAAGCACACTGATCTTTTTCTAACTTTTGCTTAGGGCCTTGTGCTTGTTTTTTTCTTTGGTTTTTCTCTGCTTGAGGGAAGGCAGCCATCAGGACCCTGGTCATCTCTTTGGTAGCTTTTAACTGCCTTTCTTCTGGGGCATCCCTATTGTTGTATACCTTACTGGCAATGCGGAGGAGATCCTGCACCTGTTTTCCTTCTAAATCTTCTAGTTTTTATAACTTTTTCTTAATATCTGGTGCTGCCTGGTTTACAAAGGACATTACTACCGCTGCCTTATTCTCAGGTGCTTCTGGGTCCATAGGGGTAAACTGTCTGAAAGCTTCCATTAACCTTTCTAGATAAACGGTAGGGCTTTCTGTCTTTCCCTGCAACACTGAATACACTTTAGCTAAATTAATGGGCTTGCGAGCTGCCGCCTGGAGACCTGCCATTAGAGTCTGGCGGTAAATGAGCAGTCGTCCCCTACCTTCTGCCGTGTTGTAATCCCATCTAGGTCTGGTCAGAGGGAAGGCTGCATTGATGAGGTCAGGATTGGCGGTCGGTTGGCCGTCATCTCCGCGAACCAGTTTTCTGGCCTCAACCTGTATCCTTTCTCCTTCCTCCGTCGTGAATAGAATCCCGAGGAGTTGCTGACAGTCCCAAGTAGGCTGATGCGTAAACATAACACTGTCTAATAATGATATTAGGTCCTTAGGGTTGTCTGAGAACCGGGCATTCTGGGATTTCCAATTATACAGATCACTAGTGGAGAAGGGCCAATACTGGAGGTGGGGGAGCCCAGTATCATCGGGGGTCCTATTTCCCTGAGGAGTAGCGCTGTAGTGGAGTCGGGAGGCAGCGAAGCCTGTTCGCGTTGGGTACCGCCGCGCGTCCGTCCCGCCAGCCCCCCAGGACTGCTTTCGCTTCCCACCACTGCTGGTGCTGCCGCGGCTTCTCGGTTTTCGCGTTCTCTCGGGTAAGCAGCCGGCGGAGCCTGGAGCTGAGGGCCGGGGTGTGTGTAAGGCGGGGGTTCTAATGACAGGGGGTCTTGGCTGTCAGACAACACAGGGGCAGGAGGGGCGGATGGGATCTTTTGTCTCTGGGAATTTTCCGCAGGCCGCGTGACTAACGCCTTAGAGGGCTCAGGGGCTAGCACGAAAGGGATCAGCCAAGGTAGCGGATCTTCCACAAGGTCTTGCCATACCAAGATGTAGGGGATCTGATCAGGATGCCCCGAACGTCCTGGTAGGAAGATTTTAGTTTTGACCTTAGTGATAATAGGGAGGCAAAATGTTCCCTCGGGAGGCCACCCTACGCCGAAAGCGGGCCATTCTGAGCGGCAGAAAGTTATCAATTTCCCTTTCTTTAGCTCTACCCTAAGGTCATAGCCCCTAGCTTTGACATCTTTAAAGTTATTTAAAAGGAGAGAGAGAGGAGTACTCTGGGCGCCGCCCATTTCAGGAACCCCTGGAGGTAGAGAAAGGGATACAAAGAAATATCAGTAACAGGATTTGAAGTAACTTTTGTCTCCTCCAGCAGCTCCTGAAAAGTGAAAGTGAGTTCTAAACAACTAATAGTCTACAACAGCAACAACAGACAGTTCCGCAAGCGCCTTTCGGGTTTAGTTCCCGATCAGAATCAGACGGGCCAACAGAATACAGAGGCCCCAGATGGGCACCGGAGGACGTCTCCTACCGGTCCCGGGTGGCTGTCTTATAGCGCGTCCGCCAAGACTATGCCAACCTCAGTACAGATCCCGCGGGATTCCTTAGAGAGACAAAGACGAACAGAGACAAAGCCGGCTCACTTACTGGTCAGTGATGATCCGTTGACCTGGGGTCTGGTGGGCTTGGGGGAAATCCCAGACGAGCCCCCAGATGTTGTGCCCCAGTCCTTTAATTCCCCAAAGAAGACCACCAGAGTCCAGAGTCAAAGCCAAATGGCAAGGATCTTTAATACAAGTTCGAACCTGGACTCCCGACCAAAAACTGTTCGAGAGCCCCCGGCTGGGTCTGAGACAGCGTTATATAGTCAGCAGTAAACAGGCACAGAGTCACAGAGGATTTTGTGCAATACAGGTTTGGGATTGGCTGACATTTGAACAAGGCAATTTGGCCGTTTATGATTGGTTCCCGCCTTTTGGGAGTTTCAGTTATTCTTTCAAACACTCATGACCTTTATCAGGGGACTCTCCAGGTGGTGTTTTTTTTTTTTCCAAAGTTGAGATATATGGAGGAATGTGTTTGTGTTGGTGCTGGGCTCAGGAAGTTGAGATATATGGAGGAATGTGTTTGTGTTGGGCCCAGGGCTGAGGAATGTGTGAGTGTGTTTGATCTCTTTCATGCTCAATAATTATTTTGAATTTAAAGTTTATCAAAGTTAAAGATAGCTTAAACATAAAATACAAGTCTTATTATTATGGAATAATTAGCAGTATCCCTCTCCATTTCTTCTCCCTAGATAATATTAATTCTTTTAGCTTTTTCTTATAGTATTTACTTCCATATTTCTAAATAACATGCTTATCCCGTCATTCTTGGTATTTGTTTCATATATGACCTGTTAACCTCTTACTATATTCTCCACCTGTCTCCCTCACACTTCCCATTCTCCCAGCCTGCTAAAATTCTTATTAATTTTTGTTAGATCAATATTTAACACTTGCATTATTATGACTAAATATAATTTTTGCTGTCATCTAGTATACTATGAATATTTATTATTCCTTGTTCATATTTTTTTTTTGGGCTGTCATACAAATTACGATTTTTGTTTAGTTTTCTATGTAATTTATCACTAATTCTTTCTCTTCCAGATTGCAAACATCCTCTTAGTAACTCAAACTTAGTAGATTTCCTGTCAATTTTATCTTCTTGCGGCCATTCCTTCTGTACTTGTCTTGACTGGTTGCTTTCTAGGCTTGCCGCACAGCTGAATTTTTCCTTTACTGTCACCCTGGGGATTTCTGTTTGTGTTTTGCCTTTTCCTTGTTCCTCTGCATCCTTTGAGAATCTATCCTCTGGGCTGGGATGGGTTTCAGAGCACTTTAGCTAAGGTCTTTGATCAGTTATGCTCCGTAGCTGGAGGGCTGCAAAGTGCATTCTCATGGCCACTGCAGCTTTGTTGCCTCTCAGATTTCTTATCTTTGTTTTCTTGGTTTACTCCCTTGGTTTAGTAGATCTTATCGTCTAGTAGCTTAAGAACATCATGGCCCAAGATCCCGCTTCAGTAGTCCTCGAATATTTGGTTATTCCCTTTCCTCAGTGTATTCCCACTGAAATGACCATAGGTCCCTGCAGACGACTGAGGGAATCTTTGCAGTACATATTTCTTGGGGGAATTGCAGGGTCCTTCCTGGAGACCCGGCCATCTCATCACTTAACGGGTTTCAGTTTAAAAATAGGCTCAGGCCGGGTGCGATGGCTCATGCCTGTAATCCCAGCACTTTGGGAGGCTGAGGTGGGCGGATCACTTGAGGTCAGGAGTTTGATACCAGCCTGGCCAACATGGTGAAACCTTGTATCTATCAAAAATATAAAAAATTAGCCAGGTGTGGTGGCATGTGCCTGTAGTCCCAGCTACACAGGAGGCTGAGGCCAGAGAATCGCTTGAACCCGGGAGGTGGAGGCTGCAGTGAGCTGAGATCATGCCACTGCATTCCAGCCTGGGCAACAGAGAAAGACTCTGTCTTAAAAAAAAAAAAAAAAGGCTTAGGTCTGGAAACGGAGCAAGATATTATAATTTTTGTTGGAACCACTGTCCTAAGCTACCTACTCCTCCCTTCTTTACTTGTTTTGACTATAGATGTTAAGTAGTACCCTTGTAGGATGCCAACTTGTTTGTACCCTAGAAACTCCAAATTGTATTCATCATTTCTACAACTGCCTGACAATCAAGCCCCCTCTGCTGCTTCTTTAACCTTGCTGGTTGTTAGGGTAACTGTGGCCCTCGGCTTCTGGCCGTTACTTAGTCTCTCTTACTCTGGGGGCTCATCATGCTCACTACAATTAAGGAGCCCAGCTCTTTAATAGAGGAGGCTTGATCTCCTCTCATATCTTCAGTCCTGGCCTACAGAGCAGAGCCACCACTGAAGTTCTTAGTGACATCAGTGCCTCTCTCTCACTACTCCTTGTTAAGAGCTAGCATTTACCGCAGGTGAGAAGACCCTACTGAGGCCTTTCCACCACAAGGCAGCCAGAAAACCCTCACAGTTAACCCCCTGTCTGCTGACAAGCAGATAACTAATGTTAAATCCCAGCCCAATACAGCTGGGGAAGTTCTAGGTCTGAAGGATCTGCAAGAAGGATCTGCAGGGACAGGCAGCAGCATCACTGAGACCTTGTTGGTTCCTGCAGTCTCCTAATGGTAGGAGAGATGGGCACAGATTTGGGAATCTGGTGACCCAGAATTCTTGGGGCTACCCACCCAGATGTTTCAGGGCTCTGGTCTTTTTGTGACAGATCTGCCTTGCCTGATAAATGCCTCTGCAGTTCCTTATTCTAGTCCTATGATTGCCCGGCAGCTGAGCTCTCTTCCACTGCAGGGTGATAAGGATCTCTTTGTAAGCAATACCACCACAAGTGCATCCTGGCTCTCATACTTAACCTTTAGTTGTTAACTGCTCTCGGTTTCTCATCACTCTGAAGGGTTTCAATTCAACTTAGTAATAACTAGTTACTGTCTTTGCAGGTGTTGTCCCCACCGCATCTTTGAAATGCCTGGATTCTTGCATTGGCAAGCCTGTTTTTCTCAGGGGATGTTTCCTCAGGTCATCACCTGTGAAATAGTGGCAATCGAGCCACTACCTTGAGCCAGGGACAATCTGTGACCCACTCTCCACTCAGCATGGGGTTTTCCTTGCCAGTCAGTGATTCCATCCCCAATCTCCACCTTACAGCCTGCTTTCTTGGACCGTTCCTGGTACCAACTATGTCAGTTCAGTTCCTCCGAAAAGCAGATATCAAGATGGAATTAGAGGTGTATGAGATTTATTGGGAAGGAACACCTGTGAAGGATAAAGGTCATGATGTTATGATGTGTGTCTGACACATGTGAAAAGAGCATGGGAAGGAAGAAGTAGCTCTGAAAAAGGTAGTCTTGCCCTGGGCTATTGAGGCACCCATAAGTAAAGACTGTCCACCAGAGAAGTCCCTCACTGGTTAAGAATTGTCTGTTTCTGGTACACCCACAATGTTCAGTCACTGGGAACACTCTGTGGGGAGAAAGACATTGATGTGAACACCATGGTAGATGCAGAAGGTACAGCAGGTAGGGGCTGTCAGCCAACAGTCTTTTTGATGCAGGTTATCTCTTGAAAGGAAATCTGAGTGGTACGTGTTCATAGCTACCATAGCTATTGTTCCTTGATAGGTTTGCAATGCCTGCTTTGCTGTAAATCAGGTTTATTTGCAAGAGTTTTTATTGATTTTTATATGTATTTTGATTTTTAATATGTATTTTATTGATTTTTATATGCATCCTGTGCCAGTACCACATTATCTTAATTATAAGAGCTTTGCCGGGTGCCATGGCTCATGCCTGTAATCCCAACACTTTGGGAGGCTGAGGTTGATGGATCACTTGAGGCCAGGAGTTTGAGACCAGCCTGGCCACCATGAAAAAACGCTGTTTCTACTAAAAATACAAAAATTAGCCTGGCGTGATGTTGCATGCCTGTAATCCCAGCTACTTGGGTGGCTGAGGCAGAAAAATCACTTGAACCCACGAGGTGGAGGTTGCAGTGAGCCGAGATGGTGCCACTGCACTCCAGCCTGGGTGACAGAGCAAGACTCTGTCTCAAAAAAAAAAAAAAAAAAAAAAAAAAAAAAGAGAAAACCAAAAAGTCTTGTTGTTTGATAGGGCAAGTACCTCCACGTTAGTCTTCGGACACAGGTGTATCTGGGCTATTCTTGTTCTTTCCTCTTTCACATAAATTTTTAGATCATCTTGTCAAGTTCCACAAACAGCCCTTTAGTGTTTTAGTTGGAATTGCATTGAATGTTTAATATCAATGGGAAGAACTGACATGATATTGAGTTTTCAAATCCAAGGATATGGTATATATATCCATTTATTTAAGTCTTTTAAAATGTCTTTTAATATTTTAATCTTTTTTCCAGAAAAGGCTTGCATATCTTTTTAAAGATTCATAGCTGGCATTTTAAATTTTGTTATTTTTGTAAACAGTATCTTTTAAAAAGTTACAAAAAAATTTTTGGTGGTTTCTTGCTGGTGTGCAGTTATGCCTTTCAAAATGGACCTACCTTGAGGCAAAGGGGCCAGGACTTTATGCCCACATCAACCAGGCATTGGATAAGGGCGGCCCTCAGGGACTGGGCGTGGCCCCGTGTGAGGAGCCTCTTGGCCTGCGGGAAATGCCTGGAGAGTGACTCAGCTGAGAGCTGTCAGCCGCCTACATTCCTGTCAGCTGGAGAAAGACTCCTCAGGTCCTGACCGGGCTATCTCAGCAGCAGGCCCTCAGCAACCACTAAATGCCTTCTAACGGGTTAAAGAAATTCTCGTTTATTCAGTTTTAAAGTTAAATGTTCCTGCTTTGGTAAAAGAAGCAGAGTGGTCCAGCTGTATTGTATGACATTTGGATCTGGAGTTTAACTGTTTGTCTAACAGACTTCCAACTAATCCTGTTTCAGTCTTACCTTTACCCCCAGTTTTCAGAACTACCGGATGTCTTTCAAACCTGGGCCTTTCTGGTTTTGCAGGAAAGATTGGCTTGCTTTAGGCTTCTCCTATTGCCAGCATAGGTTTTAGCTTTCTTTGATTATCTAAATCAGTTACCACTTCATCACCTGCTTTCTAACTTTCCACGTTTTGGCGCTGTCTTCCCTTCTTTTCTCTTTGTCTTGTATTCCCTCCTTTTATTTTATTACTATTTACAACAGTTGAGACATCTAGGGTATCTCTCTCTCTCTTGTTTTTTTTTTTTTTTTTTTTTTTGAGACGGAGTCTCACTCTGTCGCCCAGGCTGGAGTGCAGTTGCGCGATCTCGGCTCACTGCAACCTCTGCCTCCCGGGTCCAGGCGAGTCTCCTGCCTCAGCCTCTCGAGTAGCTGGGATTACAGGTGCCCGCCACCATGCCTGGATAATTTTTTTGTATTTTCAGTAGAGACGGGATTTCACCATATTGGCCAGGATGGTCTCAAACTCCTGATCTCAGGTGATCTGTCTACCTCAGCCTCCCCACGTGCTGAGATTACAGGCATGACCCACCGGGCCTGGCTGGTATCTCTTCCTGGCCGGTATCTCTCCTTTTTAATCCTTAATTGTGATTTAAGTAGGGCTTCAGGAAAGAGCAGAGGTATAATAAAAGTGTGCTTCCAATTGCTCTCTTGCCTGAAAGCCCTGCTAGATTTGGAAGATTTATGAAGTAAGGGCAAAGCAGGCTGAGTTTGACACATGCTGTTTCTAATGCCTGAAATTACATCCTCTTCCATCCTTGCTTGTCTAACCCATCTTTCACCCCTCACTTTATAGTCACATTTTCCAGAAAGCCTGCCTTCACAGCCCAAGTCCTGGATTAGATGGCCCTTCTAGACAATCTCATTATAATCTGTATTCACTCCTTGTCACACTTTGCTGTAATTACCTGTTTAATGGTCTTTGAGATTTCATAGGCTAAATGTTTTTGATTAGTGGGATTCTATTTGATCTCTATTGGAGTCCCTAGTCTCAAGCATAGAGACGATTTAAGAGGTACTCAATAAAGTTGTATTGAGTGAATACGTATTACATAGCTTTGAATTGATTTCTGATCAATGCAGTCGCTTACAAAGTTCTCACTTTCTGCAAATTTTTTTTTTGTTCTTTCTTTGCTGAGCTGGAGAAACCAAAAAGGCAAAATACTAGTTTTATTTCCATGGACATTGGAAACTTTAACCAATGCCATTTAAAAAGTACTTGGATTTCATCTTTAATATGAAGAGTTAGATGGAGTGGATGATGTATAAATTTCTTTCTTTAAAATTATTTGAAATTCTTGGAAAGCTTTCTACTAAGGCATTGTAAAAAATCTCTAGAAGAAAGGCATTATGACAACTACTGCATATACAATAAAATATGAGGATAAAATATTAAAAACAGAAGAGATTTTTAATGGGTATTTTAGGTGTTCATAAATATTGTTTAGGACATAATCCATTTTAGGAAATAAAAGCAACATTGGTAACTTTGGCAACCTTTTAATATAAATTAACATAAAATTGCATATCATATTTACCATTCTGTAGTGCAATACTCTTAGTGCTGTCATACTTTGCAGTCAAAAGTGCCACTGTGCCTGGCCTGGATGGCAGAAAGATTGCTTGAGCCCAGGAGTTTGAGACTAGCCTGGGCAACATGGCAAGACCCCATCTCTTAAAAAAAAAAAAAAAAAAGGGCCATCCAATGGAACAAAACTCAGACTGATGTAACCTTCCCAAGGGAAAGTTCTTGGAGAGTTTGTTTGACTGCTATTTATATATAGGAGATAACACAAAATTATACTTATTCATCTTCTGATTCTGAAGGTCCAGCAGGCCCTTTTAAGAATATTTGTAGATAAGGAATACCCTGGAAGATGCTTTTGTGACAAGCAAACTCATCCTCCAGTATAGAAAATCTATTACAGGGTCTGTAATTCAGCTACACAGGACATCTGGAAAGGCAGACTTTGAGGGGCATTCTTTCTCTTTCATGTGTACACTTTTAACAAAGGAGACAATTTCATTTGCTTTTAATTTTTTTGGACTTCTCTAAAGTTACACATACACAATGTAGATAGTGTGAAAAATATAAAAAAAAATTAAGGAAAAAGGAAAATCACCTGGAATCCTACTTCAGCGAAACCACTACTGATATTCGATTGCATTAATTTCCTGGCTTTTCTTTCTCGATGTGTTTATTTCCTCCCATGGTTGAGACCCTCTAAGTATAGCTCCAGGTCCCTCTATTTTCACTTAGCAACAAATCATTGCTATTTCTTTAATTCATTAAATATTCTTTGAATATATAATTTTAATGGTTGTGTAGCAGTCATCATATAAATGTACCATAATTTAACAGTTTCCCTGTTTATCATCTTACACAGTGTTTTCTTATTTGTCCTATTACAGTAATAAGCTGTAGTTCATAACTTTATTGTAAGTCTTGTTATGCCTGAGGAAATTCATTCTGTAACTCTGAAGAATGAAAGTAAACACAGGTTTTGTTGTAGATACTTTTTTGAGATAATACATGTGAAATGTACATAAGTTATTAATAGAAAAGGTAACATATTTGGTAGGTATGATTAGTATTAGTGTATGGGGAATTTTATTTGTATTATTTATATTATCTGTATTGTTAAACTTAAGCAGCCTACTATTTCAGAAAAAGTTAAATCATATCTACTTTCAGAATAAATTAAATCATAAACCATAGTCTATGTGACATAGTTAATATATTAAACCAAGTGTTGTCAGAGACCACTGATTGTCAAACTGGATGGCAAGCTATCAGTGGGTGAAGATACATTATTCCTTGTAACCAACATTGTTTTAAAAATACAATACAATATAAAAATATCAAAGGGCATCCCTTAGTTTTCTTATTCAAAAGAGTGAAAGCTACTGGCATTGACCGATAGAAAAGTTTATTGTTTTAAAACCACTAGAGGGCAGTCATTACATTAGTTTTAAAAAAGGCCAACTAACAGCTTAACACAAGTTGACCTAGTTTTACAACTGATTATGATAGACACAAAATTACATTTAAAAAGATTGTCGGGCTGTTAATGTACTGTTATTTGAGGATCTATTACATGGCACACATTGAGTTAGGGAGACATTGATGAATAAGCCATGTTCTAGAATGCAGTGAGAAGGTAAGTGTGATATTACAAGGCAGTTATGCATGTCGTTTGGGCTTATGTTTGCCTTTCGAGCCTCATATCCTGCCACTCCCCAACTTGCAACCTGAACTGCAATCATGCTGAGCTACTTGTAGTCACCTTGAACACACTCTTCTGTCTTCCTGGAATATTTTTTGTGTCCCTCTTCGCCTGGTGAACCGCCACTTATACTCTAAGCCCCAATATCCTGACTTTCCCAGACAGAAAAAAATATGTGCTTTCTCCACTTGACTCCTTCTGGGTCAAGTTCAGCCCTATTACAGTTGATTGCTTATGTCTCATTCCCCCAGGAAACTGAACCACTGGAGGGCAGGGAATATATCATTCATTTTTTTTTTTTTTTTTCTGTAGCTGGGGTATAATGCCTGGCACATAGACAGTGCTTAACATAAATATTTAGTCAATGAGCAAATAGAAGTGCTATAAAGAGATACTGTAATGAATTTCTTTGTTATGTAATCTCTCAATTGATCTTCTACCCTCTCATTTTGTATATGCCACTAACATAGCAGCTATTCAACTGCCAAAGCAAACCAACGACAGACTGTTTGACTTATTGATGGTGAGGGAGGGTTAGGCTTTACTGAATATGAAAGGGGAGGGGAATTCTGCAGGATGATGTAGGTTTCCCTAGTTATTTCCCCCATGATGACTTGCAAGATGATATTTACTTTAGGAATACAATAGCTAAGACTAACTTTTATTATTCCATCCCTTCCTTACTTTTGCAATATTTACTTGGCCAAGTACGTAAAGCAGTTTTATTTGCCATTTGGCTAGCAGCTAATGATGCTGACACCTTTGGTATTAAGAAGACAGGGTGCCAGCCGGGTGCAGTGGCTCACACCTGTAATCCCAGCACTTAGGGAGGCCAAGGTGGACAGACCACCTGAGGGCAGGAGTTCGAGACCGGCCTGGCCAACATGGTGACACCCCATCTCTACTAAAAATACAAAATTAGTCAGGTGTGGCGGTGCATGCCTGTAATCCTAGCTACTATGGAGGCTGAGGCAGGAGAATTGCTTGAAACTGGGAGGTGGAGGTTGCAGTGAGCCAAGATCGCACCATTGCACTCCAGCCTGGGAGATAAGAGTGAAATTCCGTCTCAAAAAAAAAAAAAAAAAAAAAAAAAAAGACAGGGTTCCTAGTACATTCCACTGGTAGTCTATAAAAGCTTAAAAGATTTGAAGTTTCAGTATGTCCTAAGTGCTCATATGGCAAATTAAACAATTCTCCACCCAATTGGTATATGCATTTGTTTATACAATTTTCGTTATATGTTCACCTTAGTCATGTTTGTAAAAAGTTGAAAAAATATTTTTAGCTAATTCTAAATCTTGTAAATAAGCCTATAGTCATAATTATCTGGAAAATTCTGCTCTGAAAAGAAACCTTGGCTGGGCGCAGTGGCTCACATCTATAATCCTAGCACTTTTGGAGGCCGAGGTGGGCAGATCACTTGAGGTCAGGAGTTTGAGACCAGCCTGGCCAACATAGTGAAACCCTGTCTCTACTAAAAATACAAAAATTAGCCAGACATGGTAGTGGGTGCCTGTAATTCCAGCTACTCGGAAGACTGAGGCAGGAGAATCACTTGAACTTGGGCAGTGGAAGTTGCAGTGAGCCAAGATGGTGCCTCGGCACTCCAGCCTGGATGACAGAGTGAGACTCTGTCTCAAAAAAGGAAGCTGGTTGTACATGATAGAGGTTAAGTCACTTGTAAGGACAGATAGACTTTGGTTTGATTCTTGGATATATATCTTTCCCCACCTTTGCAACCTTGGGCACATTACTTAACCTTGCAACACCTCAGTTCCCTTATTTGAATATGGACATAATAATAATACTTCTTTGGGTTCCTAGGGGGATTAGATGAAATCCTGCATATAAAGAGCTTTGCACAAGACTTGGCATATTGTAAGCTTTCCACAAACATTAGCTGTTGTTACAGGAAAAGGTCTTTATTGCAAGATAAAATCTTTTTTTTTCTTGGCATGTAGATATTTTTCTGTTTCAAATAAACAGCCCTTAACGGTTTTTTTTTCTTCCATTGTGGCAATAAAAAGGAGTATTTTTGTCATTTTGATAAGATATATACCATAAGCAAACGAGTGCTTGTGACTGTAAAAACCTTGGTGGTGAAGCCTCCCCTGTGGGATGCTGCGGGTCAGGGACAACTGGATGGGCCTCAAAAAGTCTCCCAGACTGTTTCCCCATTGATAGGGTTTGGATCTGTGTCCCCACCCAAATCTCGTGTTGAATTGTAATCCCCAGTGCTGGAGGTGGGGCCTGGTGGGAGGCGATTGGATCACGGAGGCGGTTTCTCATGGTTTAACACCACCCTCCCTTGGTGCTGTCTTCACGATAGTGAGTTATCATGACATCCGGTTGTTTAAAAGTGTGTGGCACCTTTGTCCTCTCTCTCCTGCTCCTACTACATAAGATGTATCTGCTTCCCCTTTGCCTTCTGCCATGATTGAAAGTTCCCTGAGGCCTCCGCAGAAGCCAAGCAGATGCCAGATCATGCTTCCTGTGCAGCCCGTGGAAACACGAGCCAATTAAACCTTTTTTCTTTATAAATGACCCAGTTTCAGGTATTTCCTTATAGCAGGGCGAGAACAAACGAACCCACCCATCCATCCACAGAGTTCATCATCTTTCCAGCCACTGCAGAAGCAGTAGGAAATATTGCTGCAGTAGCAAGCACCTTGAGGCTCTTTCACTACTTTGATGAGATGGAAATTTCTTTTCTTCAGTATCATTGATATTGGGCTTGGAATGGGGTTTTGAAACAGACTGTCTAAATTATTAACTCCTGTGGGCAAGAACATTACCCTGTATAATCTATATCAAGTAATATATATATATATATATATAAAAAACACATTTAAAACTACTCAATATATGTTTTAATGTTTTATATAATTATAGTGATATTTGCTCCAAACCCCAAATTGGGACATGTAGTATAACAAAAGATTTAAAAAATTTTGAGAATTAAAAAAATTTTAACTTGTTATTTTGAAATAACTTTAGACTTACAGAAGAGTGGCCATAATGACACAAAGAGTTTCTGTTACACAGCTTTCTCTAATGTTAACATCCTGCATAACCAGGTACAGTTATCAAAACTAAGAAACTAATATTTGTATATAACACTATTTTTTTTTTTTTTTGAGGCGGAGTCTCACTCTGTCACCCAGGCTGGAGTGCAGTGGCCGGATCTCGGCTCACTGCAAGCTCCGCCTCCCGGGTTTAGGCCATTCTCCTGCCTCAGCCTCCCGAGTAGCTGGGACTACAGGCGCCCGCCACCTCGCCCGGCTAGTTTTTTGTATTTTTAGTAGAGACGGGGTTTCACTGTGTTCGCCAGGATGGTCTCGATCTCCTGACCTCGTGATCCACCCGTCTCGGCCTCCCAAAGTGCTGGGATTACAGGCTTGAGCCACCGCGCCCGGCCTTGTATATAACACTATTAACAAGTGACAGACTTTATTAGAATTCTACCATTCTTTTTAAAATGAATATCCTTATTCTGTTTCAGGGTCCAATCAAAGATATTATGAAACATTTTGTGGTCATGTGCTTTTGTCTCCTCAGATCTGTAACAGTCTCCATCTTTCCTTCTCTTTCATGATGTTGACATGTTTGGAACGTCCCTCAGTTTGAGTTTGTGTGATGTTTCTGTCTTGATTAAACTGAGTTCTGGGAAGAATACAGCAGAGGCGATGTAATCTTCTCAGTGCATCATATCACATTATATCAGGAGGTACAACATGATATTGACGTGTCTTTTTCTTAGTAATTTTAACCTTGATCATTTGGTTCAGGTGATATCAACTAGATTTCTGTACCGTAAAATTACTTTTTTTCCCCTCTTTGTATTTAATACATATTTTGTGGGAGATACTTTGAGGCTCCATAAATATCCTGTTTCTTCTTAAAGTTTTTTTTTTTTGTTTTTTTTTTTGAGATGGAGTCTTGCTTTGTCACCCAGGCTGGAGTGCAGTGGCGCGATCTCGGCTCACTGCAAGCTCCGCCTCCCGGGTTCATGCCATTCTCCTGCCTCAGCCTACCAAGTAGCTGGGACTACAGGCGCCCGCCACCACGCCCGGCTAATTTTTTGTATTTTTACTAGAGATGGGGTTTCACTGTGTTAGCCAGGATGGTCTTGATTTCCTGACCTCGTGATCCGCCCACCTCATCCTCCCAAAGTGCTGGGATTACAGGCGTGAGCCACTGCACCTGGCCTCTTCTTAAAGTTTTTAACAAATGTTAGCAGTCATTTGTGGATCTTGCTTGCAACAATTAATTGTGGTTTTCTAATGGTGATTTTTATATTTCTCTAATTTCTTCTACATTTATTAATTGGAATTCTACTGTAGAGTCATTCCTTCTTCCTCATCTATTTATTCAATAATTTATTCATTATCAGTGTAGGCAGGTGTAATTTGTTTTATTCTTTTGGTTATAACAGAATATTATCATTATTTATTTTGTTGCTCAAATTGTTCCAGCTTTGGCATGGGGAGCTCTGTCAGGTTGGCTCCTGTGTCTTTTTGGAATGTCCCCATTTTATTCATGTAGTTATTTATTTATTTTGAGACAGAGCTTTGCTCTTGTTGCCCAGGCCAGAGCTCTGTCAGGTTGGCTCCTGTGTCTTTTTGGAATGTCCCCATTTTATTTATTTATTTATTTATTTAGAGACAGACCTTTACTCTTGTTGCCCAGGCTGGGGTACAATGGCACCATCTCGGCTCACTGGAACCTCTGCCTCCTGGGTTCAAGCGATTCTCTTGCCTCAGCCTCCCCGAGTAGCTGGGATATTAGGTGCCTGCCACCACGTCTGGCTAATTTTTTCTATTTTTAGTAGAGATGGGGTTTCTCCATGTTGGTCAGGCTGGTCTCAAACTCCTGACCTCAGGTGATCTGCCTGCCTCGGCCTCCCAAAGTGCTGGGATTACAGGCGTGAGCCACCTGTGCCCAACCCATTTTTATTTATATTTAATTTAGTACATCCTTACTCTGTATCTTGTATTTTGCCTGCCCTAGCCCTGGATTCAATCACTTCTCTAAAAGCCCTGAATCCTTTCATTAGAGAATGGTATTTAGAAACCAAGATCTCGGTGCGAAGTCTTCTGTGTGTCAGATCCCGTCAGCAAAGACATATATATGCATATGTACTAACCTATGTAGACACACATATCTATATTTCTGTATCCATGTATCTGTATCTATAGTTTTAAAAGCATGAATTTATGCTCATATGTTGTTTTTAAAATTTTAAAAATTGTTTAGAGACAGGGTCTCACTTTGTTGCCCAGGTTGGAGTGCTGTGGGGCAATCATGGCTCACTGTAGCCTCGAACTTCTGGCCTCAAGTGATCCTCCTGCCTCAGTCTCTCAAGTAGCTAGGACTACAGGTACATGCCACCATGCCTGGCTGTTTTATTTCAGTTCTTATAGAGACTGGGTCTTGCTGTGTTGCACAAGTTTGTTTCAAACTTTTGGCCTCAAGCAATCCTCCTTCCTCAGCCTCCCAAAATGTTGGGATCATAGGGATGAACCATCGTGCCTGGCCTCGGTACCTTATTTTGAGAGCCCCTAGCTAAACTGGGGTTCCAGTACCAGAGTCGCTAGCAACCCTACCCCAACAGGATATGAAGGGGAGATGGATGTGGGTGTTTACAGTGTGCCTTTCATGGGATACTTCTTTTACCTGGAGGATGGCCTAAGGCCTAGTTGCCTGACCTGACTGGGGGTCTCTCACATGGGAAACTTGTTTATACTGGCAGGTGCCCTTGTGGCTCTTGTCTGATCTGTTTCCACTTTGTGCCTGCCTGATCATCACTTTGGCACCAGGAGTTCAACCTTGTGCTCTCCCTGGTGTCCCCTGGTTCTTCAGATGGAAAGCACAAATTCAGTACATCACAACAGGAGTAAGTTCAATGATTTTCACTTACAGATCCTGGGCAAGGAGGGAATAATGAGTCAGGAGGGCAGTCCTCTGTCCCTGGGTCATATAAGGCAGAAAGGAAGAGCCAGAGAGAAAGTGTGTCTAGCAGCATGTCTAAAGGAATGGAGTATGGGCCACTTTAACAAGCAAATGTCTAAATGGCCCATTTAAAGAGAGGCAGGAGAGCAGGGAGCCCAGTCTGCTAGGCAGGAGAGATCCATCTAAGTTCTTGTCGCTGGCCACCAGCTTGAGCCATCCAGGTGTAATGTAGAACTGGAAATTGTGCCAAAGATGACTGAGCCCTGCTTTTGGCATAAGAAAGTTAAACTTATATTCAAAATGGATGCTGAGCAACATAAAATTATAAGAATTCTCTATATATCTCCAACATCAATCCAGCACCACAAGTTTTATTCTAGTATTCCCCCTTTCTGGGAAAAGCAAAATAATAGAAACAAAATCCAGATGAGTGGTTGTTCAGGGCTGTATGAAGGCATTTTTGGCATGATAGGGCTGTTCCGCCTGGTACAGTAGTGGTGGGTATACAAGGCTATGCATGTCAACACCTACACAATTCTACAAAGAGTGAATTTACTGTATGCAAGTAAGAAAAACATCCAGGATGTTGGAAGAATCCAACGTGGGATATAGATTGTGACAAATGAATCTAACCGTATTAAAATGAGTAAACTTGGTAAACTATCACTCCTGTAATCTTAGCGACTCAGGAGGCTGAGATGGGAAAGTGGTTTGAGGCCAGTGGTTCCAGTCTAGTCTGGGCAACACAGTGAGATCCCATCTCTAAAAAGAAAAAAAAAAAAAAAAAAAAAAGCCAGGCATTGTGGTGCATACCTTTAGTCCTAGATACTAGGAGACTGAGGTGGGAGGATCTCTTGAGCCCAGGAGTTCGAGGCCACACTGAGCTATGACTGTGCCACTGCACCCCAGCCTGGGTGATAAAGTGAGACCCCCAACTCTTAAAAACAAAACAAAAACCCACCACAGTGAAGGTGGTAGAAAGGAAGGAACTGGCCTTAGTAACTTTGGAAAACTGTGTGTTGACTGAATAAGTAAGATTGGGCATGAAAAGAATAAAAATGCTGTACTTTGTTTCTCCTAAGTATGTGGATTAGCAATTCTGAAGCGAATTTTCATGTATATTAGAGTTAAATTAGTGCATGCATTGTGGCTCATGAGTGTCAGTTTTCTTAATGTCAAAGAAGATTCAAACATTTTGAGAATTTTTATATTAAAAATTTACAGAGATATAAAAACTAAATCACATTTAGTTATACATTTAATTGATCATTTTTATTGTAAAGGGTAAATTACATGAAATTGACAAAATTTAGTACATGTAATATCTATCAAAATACATACATGTAAGTGTGTGTATATTTATATATGTTTATAGTACAGTTTTCGCAAAAAGCTTCAACATTCATAAGAAACACAGACATAGTTATTCTGGTGCAACATGGATTTAAAATAAGGCCATGGTAATCCTCCCTGATGCCAATTTTCAAATGAAGACTGTAAATTTTTCTGACCAGTTATTAGACGCCCTGCCTCTCCCAAATGTGTTTAAACTTTTCTTTCGGTTATTTGATACCTTTTGCCCAAGAGACTACTATCTCTCTTTTTTTTTTTTTTTTTTGAGACAGGGTCTCGCTCTATCATTCAGGCTGAAGTGCAGTGGCATGATGCCTGATCACTGCAACCTCTACCCCCCGGGCTCAAGCGATCCTCCCACCTCAGCCTCCCCAGTATCTTGGACCACAGGCACACATCACCAAGCCCAGCTTTTTTTTTTTTTTTGTATTTTTAGTAGAGATGGGATCTTGCCATGTTACCCAGGCTGGTCTTGAATTCCTGAGCTCAAACGATCCACCTGCCTCAGCCTCCCAAAGTGCTGGGATTACAGGTGTGAGCCAGCATGCCCGGCCCGAGATTACGCTGTCTAATAAGTTTCATAAGTTTTTCCATTGAGGAAAGTGATGCTTTCTTTGATTTCCTCCAAATTTAATTCTCCACATTTGAAAGGAGACTCTTATTTTCCTTAGAACTTGAAGATTCAGTGTGAAAGGGCATTTTTCTTTCTTATATTATTAAAAAAGTTATTTTTTAAAAAATAACATTTTTATTTATTATTTTATTTATTTATCTCTTGTGAGACGGAGTCTTGCTCTATTGCCAGGCTGGAGTGCAGTGGCGCAATCTCAGCTCACTGCAACCTCCGCCTCCAGGGTTCAAGTGATTCTCCTGCCTCAGCCTCCTGAGTAGCTGGGACTACAGGTGCACGCCACCACCCCCAGCTAATTTTTGTATTTTTAGTAGAGACAGGGTCTCACCATGTTGGCCAGGATGGTCTCCATCCTTTGACCTCGTGACCTGCCTGCCTTGGCCTCCCAAAGTGCTGGGATTACAGGTGTGAGCCACCATGCCCAGTTAACATTTTAATATTTTATATAGAGATGGGGTCTTGCTGCATTGCCCAGGCTGGCCTCAAACTCCTGGGCTCAAGCAATCCTGCCTCGACCTTCCAAAGTGCTGGAATTACAGGCATGAGCCACTGTGTCCAGCCAAAAAATTTTATTTTTATTACATTTCCACTTTTCACTTTTATAGCATGCAAAGTGCTATTCTCTTCCACTTTAATTCACAAGGGATCTTTACTCTTTGTCTTCCCACTTTTGTCACTTTCAATGAACCCACCCTGTATCTACTAATATTCTGGAGTAGCCATGGGCAGAATTGCATAAGAATTCTGGTCATATCACAGTTTCATAAAAGGACAATGTCATAATGTGCAAGTTCTAATAAAATGCAAATCTTATCTTGTTTCACCAGCTTACTATTTAGGCTTTTTTTTTTTTTTTTTTTTTTTTTGGCCTATTCCGACTTTGGATTTTAACTATTTTAAACTATCTTTTGCCTGTAGAGGCATTCTTTGGTTCCTAAGAGGTGTTAAAGTGAGGGATTATTAACGGTGAAGCTAGTTTGGCATGCAGGATGCTGCTGTGTACATATATACTACTAGTGTACATGAATATAAACCCTTGTCTTTTTTTTTTTTTTTTTTTTTTTTTTTAAAAAGTGAGTTTTCATCTGAGGTGCTTAGAATGATTCAGAAACAACTTGGCACACTCTTCTGGCCTGCTTACCCCCATTGAAATGTTATTTTATAAATTACATATTAATTCACATAATTTTTTCTTGATAGTATAAAAATTCTCAAGTATTTTCTAAAAGGGCACACAACTTTCTATTTAAAAGTCTAAGCACTAAATTTTCTGTTGCCTTCCTAAATCCTACTCTTATAATTAAAAATATAGGAAAGCACAAATGTTTCCTTCATTAGGTCAATTTTTTCACTAATTTTCTTCATTGAAAAAGTGAATTCATTTTCTGTTTTCCCTCATTTCATCCAATAGTTTCCATTTCTACCAACAAGGTGTGGCAGAAAGAGCATGGGTTTTGGAACCAGATAAACCTGAGTTTGAATCTTGATTCTCTCACTGTAGGTAGCTATGTGGCTTTGGGTAAGTTTAACTTCTTTAAGCCTCCAGTTTCTTATCTGTAAAATGGAGACAAAAATACCCATGGTTTGGGTGACTGGTCAGATTAAATAAAAAACATATGCACAAAATCTGGTACATGGTAGGCATTCAACATGTTAATGCATTTCTCACTGCATCAAGTGTTGCAAAACTAATTATGGGGAGGAACCAAAATTTAGTAGTGTTATTAATAAAAGACCACATAACATGTTTTCTTAAAACTCTTAATTTCTAATTTTGATTCATTACCTTTTTAAATTTTTTTTTAATTTTGAGACCGGGTCTCACACTGTCACCCAGGCTGGTGTGCAGTGGCGACACACAGCTCACCATAGCCTCAACCTCCCAGGTTCAAGTAATCCTCCTGGGCTTAAGTAATCCTCTTGCTTCAGGCCCCAAGGAGCTGGGACTACGGGTGCATGCCACCATGCCTGGTTAATTTTTATATTTTTTGTAGAGCCAGGGTTGCCCAGGCTGGTCATGAACTCCTGAGCTCAAGCCATCTGCCCACCTCGGCCTGCAAAGTACTGGGCATAAGCCAATGGCCCTGGCTTGATTCATGACATTTTAATGAAAAATTTCATGTTTTTTCTGTATGCCAAAGTGCCATGTATGAAATTTGGAAGAATCGATGTATAATTGTACAGCCATAGGAAGGCCTCCCTTCACCATACAAAAAGGTAACTTTTGCTCTATTGCTGCTACCAAGGGCCATTTTGTGGGATGTGGTAACTTTAGGAATATTTATTACACTGAAATGGGCAATTAAAAAATCAAAATATGCCATACTTTATAAACATCTTATCAGTAAGTTAGAGGTTTAATAAAGAGGTTTAATAAACAGAAATTTTATTTAACATATATTTCAACATGGAATCTATAAATTACAAGGGAGCACTGTGAATTCTGTGGAAAAATGTTTGCTCTACTCACAAGCTTCATCCCTGTGGCATGTATTCAGAGCTAGGTTATGTCCTGCTTTTTGTTCAGGCAGGCATAATGTCTTTCATGGTATTCTCAGAACTTTGTTAAACTTCACTGCTTTGTTAAATGTCACTGCTCTGTTAAACTTCACTGCTCACAAAATCTGAGTTAGGACAAATGTTCACAGGGGTTGTTGCTCACATGTTTTCCTATGACTGGTTTTGACAAAACGGTATGCATCTAGTCCTAGAGAAGTACATGAAAGGTATTCTTAGACGGATTCTGCTGGAATTTATCTCTTGTCTCTGCAGCTGCTGGTTCTATCTTCTCTCTTCTCCTGGAAATCAGAAAGAAGAAACAAGCATGCAAACACATGCTGAAACAGTGCAGCCACAAACTAGGCTAGTATGTCAAATAGTGGCATATTCAATAGATCCTGACATCATTCTCCCAGGTAATGATTTTAAGGTTGGAGAGGACTTTACAGATTATTTACCTCAACCCTTATGTTATTTGCATCAGTACCTTTCTCCTCTAAAAGATAAAATTCCCATTTTGAAAATGTCCAATTTTACAATTTCATTAAAAATTCAGGGTTCAGGCTGGGCGCAGTGGCTCACGCCTGTAATCCCAGCACTTTGGGAGGCTGAGGTGGGCAGATCACGAAGTCAGGAGTTCAAGACCAGCCTGGCCAATATGGTAAAACCCTGTCTCTACTGAAAATACAAAAATTAGCTGGGCGTGGTGGCATGTGCCTATAATCCCAGCTGCTCGGGAGGCTGAGGCAGAAGAATCACTTGAACCTGGGAAGCGGAGGTTGCAGTGAGCCCAGATCGCTCCACTGTACTCCAGCCTGGGTGACAGAGCAAGATTCTGTCTCAAAATAATAATAATAATAATAATAAAATAAAAAAAAATTCAGGGTTCAAAGTGAAATTATAAATTCTAATTTATTTGCACCTGCATTTAAAGCTCTTTATTTAAAATTTTCTTCTAGATAAATTCTGTTACCAGTAAATCTCTATAGTGTTGTATAGCAGAAACGGGAGTTCTTGTGAAAACAATGTCCAATGGAACTAATGATGAAAGGGCCTGGAACCCACATCATTAGGCCCGTCAGAAGGAAACCTATGGGAATGTTAGCCCCTGTGTCCCTCTCCAGTTGTCTCTCTCCCTCTTTGTAATGAATCTGTTTCATTTAGTCCCGGGAAGTTATTTTCTCCTTGTCAGTCTCTGAAATAATATTCATTTGGCTAACTCTGAAGCTTTTCTCAGAATTCAGAATGTTGTTCATCTCCTATATGTTCATATACCTGTGAAGTTAGCGCTTTTTACACTGATTTATAAGAGACTGCTTATTTTTATGTTTCCTCTATCAGACTGTACCCATCAGGAAAACAAAGCCATTATAAGAATTATAGGACTAAGGTATTTATTACAGGAATTACATTTTGCCAAATACAGGAGCTGGGAAAATGAGGGTCTGGAAAAGGAAAACTGAAGGATCAGAGTATATGGGACAAAGCATAAAAATGTAGCCTGCTCTACTGTGGCGTGCCAGTCAGGATCAGAGAAAGGATGACTAAGCAGGCTGTTTGAAACACTGGTGTGGGAAACACATTGAAGCTTGCAGGGAAATCGGATAATCCAAGCATGCCCAAGCTGCTGAAGTGGAACTATGAAGGGGGAGCTTGCTGGGGAAATCTATGGAAACTGCTGAATGTGGAATGACTCTGCTTTTCTGAAGCTACGGTCTTCAGAAAAGAAGACAGGTGGTGGGCCCGGGGCTGCTGTTGGCCAGCAGGGCCTGTAGTCATGAAGATGCTACAGAGTAGAGAGGAGTGAGTTGCTGGGCACCTTTGTATTTGTCCATCACTGACTAGAGAGGAGTGAGTTGCTGGGCACCTTTGTATTTGTCCATCACTGACTAACCATAATCAAGATCTTCCAACAATAATGGCTTCTGGTCACTTTTGCCTTCTTTTGTGGCCAAAATTTCTAACCTAGAAATGTGAATCCTAGCCTTAGCAAAGTTGGCTATTTTGTGCTCATGATGTATTCTTAGAATGTAGCAAAGTTTCTGGCACATAGACAGCACTTAATATTTAATAAACGAAAGAAGAAATGGAAGACCATTTATACACTGCAAATGAGAAGCAAAGCAAAATTTGTCACTGAGACATGAAAGTGTTTCATAAATCTCTTTCTTGACTATAACAGTTAATTCAACATTTATGTAGTACTGCTGTTTTATTGATAGATTGGTGACTAAGAGAAGTCCAGCAAAAGAAGAATTTGTCACTGTATGTCCAGTACTGTCAATGGGAGAGGGTACTTGGATTGACTCCTTCACTGGCTTTCCTCATCAGTGCAGGCTACACTTTGATCCCCTTCCCCAAGAACTCCCAGATGGACAAAGGACAGGGGAACAAGAAGGGTAGGTGACTTTCTTGTTTGTCATCACTGTTTCTAGACCAGTGTTTCTCATCCTTCGCTTCCCATTCAAATTCTTCAGAGAGCTTAGAAATATCTAAATGCTGAAGCTGCTCTCAGGTACGACCCAGGCATCAATATTTTTTAAAGTTCTCCATGTGATTCCAATGTGTATCCATGTTTATGTTTCTATGTGAAGTTAGTGCTTCGCATAGAACTAACTTGTGTTTCAAAGTTAGCTAGCAGCATTGGTATTATCTACTCACATCCCAGACCTACTACATTAGAAAATGTATTTACCAAGATCTGTAGGTGGTACAAAGTACACTAAAGTTTAAAAAGTACTGTTTCAGACCATTTTTACCAGAATCCAGTGCCAAGGCAAAAAATAAAAAAAAGATTCAGTAACGTCTAGTTTTAACACTGCATGTTCTCACTCATAAGTGGGAGTTGAACAATGAGAACACATGGACGCAGGGAGGGGAACATTACACACCAGGGCCTATCGGGGGTGGGGAGCTAGGGGAGGGAGAGCATTAGGGGAAATACCTAATGTAGATGACGGATTTATGGGTGCAGCAACCCACCATGGCACGTGTTGACCTATGTAACAAACCTGCACGTTCTGTACATGTATCCCAGAACTTAAAGTATAATTAAAAAAATAAAACAACTCTCAAGACACAGAAGAGATATGGATCCTTAATGATGTACACTTCTTAGCAGTTTTTCAATTAGGATACACATCTAAAATTATTTGAAGATTGGTACACTAATACCTGTTTCTGCTCCCGGGACTGATGAAAATACTCTGAATATAAAAATGTTCATATTCTGTAGACAGCCCAGAAATAATGTTGCACTCCTATAACCATCTGATCTTCAACAAAGTTGACGAAAACAAGCAATGGGGAAAGGATTCCCCATTCAATTAATGGTGCTGAGATAAGTGGCTAGCCATGTGCAGAAGACTGAAGCTGGACCCCTTCCTTATGCCATATACAAAAATCAACTCAAGATGGATTAAAGACTTAAATAATGCCTAAAACTATAAGAACCCTGGAAGATAACCTAGGAAACACCATCCTAGACATAGGCTCTAGTAAAGATTTCATGATGAAGACACCAAAAGCAATCGCAAGAAAAGCAAACATTGACAAATGGAACCTAACTAGACTAAAGAGCTTCTGCACAGCAAAATAAACCATCAATAGAGTAAACAGACAGCCTACAGAATGGGAGACAATATTTGCAAACTACACATCTGACAAAGTTCTAACATCCGGAATCTTTTTAAAAAATCTTTTTGAGATAGAGTTTTGCTCTTGTCGCCCAGGCTGGAGTGCAATGGCGCAATCTCGGCTCACTGCAACCTCCACCTCCCAGATTCAAGCGATTCTCCTGCCTCAGCCTCCTGAGTATTTGAGACTACAGGTGCACACCACCACGCCTGGCTAATTTTTTGTATTTTTAGTAGAGACAGGGTTTCACCAGGCTGGTCTCAATCTACTGACCTCAGGTGATCTGCCAGCCTCAGCCTCCCAAAGTGCTGGGATTACAGATGTGAGCCACTGTGCCTGGCCTAATATTGAGAATCTATAAGGAACCTAAAACAAATTAACAAGCAAAAAACAACCCCATTAAAAAGTGGGCAAAGAACATGAACAGACATTTTTCAAAGGAAGACATACATGTCAACAAACATATGAAAAAAACTCAACATCACTAATCATTTAAAAAATGCAAATCAAAACCACAATGAGATAACATCTCACACCAGTGAGAATAGCTATTATTAAAAAGTAAAAAATAGCAGATACTGGTGAGGCTGCGGAGAAAAGGGAATTCTTATACACTGCTGGTGGGAATGCAAATTACTTCAGTCATCGTGGAAAGCAGTGTGGCGACTTCTTAAAGAACTTAAAACAGAAGTACCATTCAACCCAGCAGTCCCATTATTGGGTATACACCCTGAAGGAATGCAAATCATTCTATCTTAAAGACATGCAGGGGTATGTTCATTGCAGCACTATTCACAAAGACATGGAATCAACCTAAATGCCCATCAATCGTAGACTGAATAGAGAAAATGTGGTATATGTAAACCATAGAATACTATGCAGCCATAAAAAAGACCAAGATCATGTCCTTTGCAGCAACATGGATAGAGCTGGAGGCCATAATCCTAAGTAAACTAATACAGGAACAGAAAACCAAATACCACACCTTCTCACTTATAAGTGGGAGCTAAACATTGAGTACACATGAACACAAAGACGGGAACAACAGACACTGGGGCCCAATTGAGGCCATGGAGGATGGGAGGAAGGAGAGGATTGAAAAACTACCTATCAGGTACTCTGCTTATTACCTGGGTGGTGAAATAATCTGTAAATCAAACCCCTGCGATACACAATTTACCTATTTAACAAACCTGCACATGTACCCCTGAGCCTAAATGTTAAAAAAAAATCATAATCTGACCTTTCACATTTTTTTTAAATGAGAGGATATTGGCATAATTCTAACAAACGGTCTTATAATAAAAACCTGATTGAGGAGAAAACCTCTATAAACCAATCCCAAGAAATATTAATATTAATTCAGGGTTCTTACTTGTATTGATATGTACATAAAATCAGAAGTTTCCTAGAAAAAGAAAAAAAGAACTTCTTCAAATACTTACCAGAAGTGGTATTATTTGTAAAGTATTTTTGATGGATGGGTTTTTGCAAATGGATTCTTGTATATCTGAAATAATTATACCACAATACCAAAATAATTTAGTTACATATACAGAAATAGAAGAATGACTAAAGAATCAATTATTAAATTCTGATGTATCAAAATATTCAAAATTGAGTAAGAAACTTTTTTCTATCACCCCCCAGAAATAGTCTTTATACTTATATTAGGTCCAAAAATGGAAGTAATTCGATTACTAACAATTACATAAAGCTTATGCTGATAAAAGAGAATTCCTAGTACTTTTACTATTATATGACAATCTTCATTCAAATGTTATTTTTTTCTTTCTTTTTTTTTAACCAAAAATATTAATTTCATCCTTGGAGCTTCTCAGAAAAAAAGAGATGTTTATTTAGTTATTGAGGCATAAAAAATTGAGTAACTTGGTTCCCTTTTCAATTTTTAGATTTTTGTCTATATAATAGCAAGCATCTGAGCAAAAGAAAAATAATTCATGCAGACTCTTTTACAGGAAGCATTTAAATATGTGGAAGTATCAAATAAAAATTTAAAAATTCTCCAATTATTGACTTAAACTTTTTTCTTTATCTGCATAATTTGACATCTTAAACTCATAGCCTTAGTTCATGATTGTAGCTCCCTGCTTTTTATTAACATTATTTTTAAATTTAGTTTTAATTTAAAAATACAGAGTATATAAAACATATATGCATATTTCAATGAATACTTATAAAGTTAATGTCTGTGTAGCCACCTAGATTAAGACATTGAACATTATCACTGCCTTGGAAGCTTCCTGTCACTTCCTGCCTACACAATGCCCTATGGATTTCATTTCCTTCCCTCACCCAAAGAGGGAACCAACCCACTATACTGGTTTGATTCTTTGTGATTTTAGCACATATTAATTGCAAGCATGCAAAATAATATTGTTTAGTTTTATCTGTTTTTAGACTTCATATAAATAGAATTGTACTGTCTTTATTCTCCTGTGATTTACCTTTTTGCCCCAAATTATAAATTTTTAGATTCATCAATGATGATGTGTGTAGCTGTAGTTTGTTTATTTTCTTTTTGTTTTTTCTCTTGCTCTTTCAGTTTGGAAAATTTTTTATTGACTTATATTCAAGTTCACTGATTCGTCAGTGGTGTCTTGAGTCTAATGATGAACACATATAAAACATTTTCCATTTCTGTTACTTTTCTTTCTCACACATCTGTCTCTTGTAGTTTTCATCTCTCTGCTGAAATTCTCCATCTGTTCATGCACATTGTCTGTCTCTCTCGTGTTATTCATCTTTCCCACTATAACCTTTAGCATATTAGTCATAGTTATTTAAGTGACCTGATAGTTCCAACATCTTGGTCATCTTTGCATCTTACTCATTGCTTGCTTTGTCCTTTGATAGTGTTTTTTTTCTCTTGTTCTTTTGGTATGTCTCATAATTTTTGACTGAATGCTGGATATCATTTTTGGAATGCTAGGAACCGAGGCAGATAGTATTTGTGTCTTGAAATGAGTATATCCACTTCTGCCACTTCTGCTAGGTCACTGGAGGGTATGTGTGTGTGTAGGTGTATGTAGTGTGTATGTGTAGATGTTTAAAACCTTAGTAGGGAATTTGAGCTTTTTTTTTTGAGACAGGGTCTCCCTATGTTGTCCAAGCTATTTGGGCTTTTTTTTTTTTGAGACAGGGTCTCCCTCTGTTGCCCAAGCTGGAGTGCAGTGCTGTGATCACGGCTCATTGCAGTCTTGACCACCTTGGGCTCAGGTTATCCTCCCACTTCAGCCTCTGGAGTAGCTGGGACCACAGGCATGTGCCACCATGCCTAATTTTTTTTGAATTTTTTGTAGATACAGGGTTTCACCATGTGGCCCAGCTGGTCTCAAACTCCTGGGCTCAAGCGATCTGCCTGCCTCAGCCTCCCTGAGTGAGTTTGGGTTTTGTTGTTGCTGCAGCCAACTACAGCACATTACTAACATTACTAACTTCAAATTCCATTAGTGTTACTCTGTACTTATGCAGGCGTCTTGGAGAGTCCCCCTCCCCCTTGAAATGTTCCTGTTCTGCCCTCATGTTTTGGTCTTCCTACATGTGTGTACAGTAGAAGGGATCTCTCTCTATGCCCTTGCCTATCTCCCAGTAGTAGATTGATTTGTTACTTGGTACTTGCTGGTCTGGTGGTGGGGAAGTAGGGTAATTTTTCTGTTGCCCTGGTCCAGGCTCAGTCTTAAAGCAGACCCTGTGTACCCCCACTTTCTCCTGCTCCTCCTTCCCATGACAGTTAACTTTGCCTTGTATCTTTGGCAGGTTTTGTGCAAGAGAATTTTAGACCCCTTCTCTAACAGTAGGATACCTCTAATGGTTTTGGCCCAGGAATGTTTCTTGCTCCTCTCCCAGGGGTAGAGGCTTTTTTCCTTTACTTTTTCCCTATCCCCACTAAGTCTTCACCTGTGCCTTGAGAGCAATCAAGAAGGTATGCTGCCTCTGTCCCAGATGGCCTTTATTCTGCAGGGGGAAACGTTCTGTATGGGGGGCGCTTCATGCGTTTCCTACAGCAGTGGCTGCTGCCCATTGTCAGGTCTGCACTACTGAGGAAGGGTTTCTCTTGTCTCCTGTTCTGCCTCCTATTTTCCTCATGAACAGTCAGTGTAGATCCATGGAGAAGAATCTGAGTAGGGTGAAGTTCCCTTTTGCCTCTGGCTCCCAGAGGTTCTACATCCTCACAGTAGTCCACATTCATCTTTTAGCAATCTGTTGAAGATTTAAACAGAATTTCTAAGATCAGCTTATATGGAACCCGACATTTCCCTCTCTCATATTCTCCCATGGGTGAGAAAATGTTCACGACCTGTCTCTCTTTAGATGTTTCTGTGTTTTCTTGGATGCTAGGCTACTTGGTTGTGATGTGACCTCAGCTCTCTAATTGGCTCAAGAAAAGTTATACTTTTGCCATTTATCTTTTATTATTCTTAGAATGGGATGGATACATTCTGGCCTTCTACATTTTAGGAGGAAATATAATATGTGTGTGGTTCTGAACCATAGGTGATTTTTGCCACCCAGGGGATATTTGGTAAAGTCTGGGAGCACTTGTCATCATAGGGAGGTGCTATGGCATCTAGTGGGTAGAGGCCAGGGATGCTGCTAAACATGTTACAATGCGCTAGACAGTCTCCCACAATAAAGCATTATCCAGTTCAAAATGTCAACGGTGCTGAGGTAGAGAAAACCTGATAGATACATAAAGTACATTATTGTTCAGATCGAAATATTTAGAAATTCCTATTATATTTTTTTCCTTCAGAATCATGATTTATTTAGAAACTTGTTTCTTAATGGTTATCTTTTAGTTAGTAGATTTTAGGTAAACTGCATTGTGGTTAGAGGATGTGGGCTGTGTGACTCCAATTCTTTGAAACGTGTTAAGGCTTGTTTCATGGTCTTACATATGATTCATTTTATAAATGTTGTATGTTTACTTACAAAGAACATATCCCTTTGATCAGGTTTGTTAATCATATTTAATTTTTATATATCTATTTGATTTTTTAAATCTATTTGTTCTATCAATTACTGACAATGGTATGTTAAAATCACCCACCATGGTTAAAAATATTTTATATATTTTGAGGCTGTGTTCTTAAGCGCATATAAAAATCTTATGTATTTCTTCTGAAGTAAGACTTTGCTCATCATAAAGTGATTTTTTTTTTTTTTTTTTGAGACGGAGTCTTGCCCTGTTGCCCACCTGGAGTGCAGTGGTGCGATCTCGGCTCACTGCAACCTCCACCTCCCAGATTCAAGCGATTCTCCTGCCTCAGCCTCCTGAGTAGCTGGGACTACAGGCACGCACCACCACACTCAGATAATTTTTGTATTTTTAGTAGAAATGGGGTTTCACCATGTTGGCCAGGATGGTCTCGATCTCTTGACCTTGTGATCTGCCTGCTTCGGCCTCCCAAAATGCTGGGATTACAGGAGTGAGCCACTGTGCCTGGCCCAAAGTGATACTTTTTATGTCTAATAATGCTTTCTATTTAAAAGTGAATCAAAACCAGCTTTCCTTTGGTTAAAACTTGCTTGGCATACCTTTTCCATCTTTTTTTGCTTTCAGTTTTTTAATATCCTCATGTTTTAAATGTATTGTTTATAAACAGAATACAGTTTCAATGTAAAGTTCCATTTAACAACCTCCTTTAACTGTAGCAGTTACTACAGTTACAGTTATTGTAAATATACTCCTACATACAATCTTACAGTATTTCTTCTATGTTATTTTTCTCTCCTTTGTTGCTTTATTTCTGATTGATTTGTTAGCTTTTAGGTGCCACTTTTCCTTCTCTACCAGTTTGGAAGTTGTATATTACATTTCTAGTTCTTTAGTTGTGACTCTAGTAATTATCACAGGCATACTTCAGTTATCAATACCTAACTTTAATCTAGGACTTTACCCAATTCCCTAACAATGTAAACATGCTACTATACTTTAACTCCATTTATGCCCTCTGAACTTATGTCCTATTATTGATAGGTATTTTAATTCCAACCTTTTTCTCTCTGAAACATATACTACTTTATTATATTTATTGTTTTATGCAATGTTTGTTGAAATTTACTCTCTCAGACTGTCCATCTGAGGTTAACTACACTTTCTGCCTGGTGAAGTGCAGTGAGAATTTTCTTTAGCAAGTCTGCTGTTAACAAAGTCTCTTGGTTTGTCTGAACATATTTTTAATTCACCCCTCTTCTTGAGAGACATTTTCATGTTAAGAAGGTATTAAATGGCTGGGTGTGGTGGCTCACGCCTGTAATCCCAGCACTTTGGGAGGCCGAGGAAGAGTGGATCATGAGGTCAGGAGATCGAGACCATCCTGGCTAACACGGTGAAACCCCATCTCTACTAAAAAAATGCAAAAAATTAGCCAGGCGTGGAGGCGGGAGCCTGTAGTCCCAGCTACTCGGGAGGGTGAGGCAGGAGAATGGCATGAACCTGGGAGGCAGAGCTTGCAGTGAGCTGAGATCGAACCATTGCATTCCAGCCTGGGCGACAGAGCGAGACTCCGTCTCAAAAAAAAAAAAAAAAAAAAAAGAAGGTATTAAATTTGCAAGTTACTTTCTCTCAGCACAATGGACATGTTATCAATATCTCCTGATTTTTTTTCATTGTTTTCTGCCTTTTTTGTTGCTGATTAAAATTAACTGTGATATATCTTGTGGTAATTTCTTTTTATTTATTATGAAATACGTTGGGTTGTTGAACTTGTAGGTCGGTATTGTTCATCAAATTGGAAAAGTTGTCAACCGTTATCACTTTAGATATTGTTTCTGGCCTTTCAGGCTTTTTAATTTACTCTTTTGTGTCTTTTAAGCTCTATATCATATTTTCCATCTCTTTGTCTCTCTAAAATATATTGTGGATAAATTTCTTTGATTCATGTTCTAGTTTACTAATTCTCTCTTTGGATGTCTGTAATCTGGTGGTTAAACCATCTACTAAATTTTACGTTTCAATTATTATATTTTCAATTTCCAGGCATTCTATTTGGGCCCTTTTTCAAATCTGTTTGTTCTTTCTTTATAGTTTCTTATTTCCTGCATGTTTAAGTATAAAAATGACTGCATTTTTGCATTTTAAAACTTACTTCTGATAACTTTAGAGCATACAAGCACAGTTATTTATAGTTTGTGCCTGGTCATTTCATTATCTAAATCCTTTCTGGCTCTGTTTATTCTGTTTTGTGGATTTTTTTGATTTTTTTTCTTAGTGCCTTTTTTCGTTATGGATTAAGTTATTTACTTTTTTTTTGTGGGCTGCTCATTTTCCTTGGATTTCACTTATGATAATTCTATGAGGACTGGAATATAGGTCTAGAAGATATATAAATGTACTTTTCCCAAGTGTTTTGGAATACTACCAGTTTGAGATCATTCTAAATTAAATTCTTTGCTTGAGATCTTAAGAACTACTCAGGTAATGTGAGTATGGGCTGTAAATTAGTGTGATACTTGTAATAGACTGTGATTCTACATTCTCAGGGATCATTTTTCCTCTATCACCTGCTCAATACTGAAGTTTAAAAAATGCAAGCTTTTATTTATTTATTTATTTTTTTTTTAGGAAAAATTCCCTCTTCCTGCACTGCCTCCTCTGTGTATGCATGTGTGGTGCTGCCTCCTCTGTGTATGCATGTGTGGTGCTGCCTCCTCTTGTATGCATGTGTGGTGCTGCCTCCTCTGTGAGTGCATGTGTGGTGCTGCCTCCTCTGTGTGTGCATGTGTGGTGCTGCCTCCTCTTGCGAGTGCATGTGTGGTGCTGCCTCCTCCGTGAGTGCATGTGTGGTGCTGCCTCCTGTGTGTGTGCATGTGTGGTGCTGCCTCCTCTGTGAGTGCATGTGTGGTGCTGCCTCCTCTGTGAGTGCATGTGTGGTGCTGCCTCCTCTGTGTGTGCATGTGTGGTGCTGCCTCCTCTGTGAGTGCATGTGTGGTGCTGCCTCCTCTGTGAGTGCATGTGTGGTGCTGCCTCCTGTGTGTGTGCATGTGTCGTGCTGCCTCCTCTGTGAGTGCATGTGTGGTGCTGCCTCCTCTGTGAATGCATGTGTGGTGCTGCCTCCTCTGTGTGTGCATGTGTGGTGCTGCCTCCTCTGTGTATGCGTGTGTGGTGCAGAGCTCGTTGGGTGGCCCAGCTTTATGATGAAAAGATCTTCTATGAGACTACTCATCTTGAGTAGGCCTGTTCCCTTTTTTCTATGAGGCCATGGAAAGCAAAGTTCAATTTCACTCCATGAGTTAAATATCCTCAGGCCAAGAGCTAGCTGCAGCATTCTTCTTATTTTTTGAGTTCTTATCTATACTTAGTTCTTGGTCTTAAGCATTTCTTACATTCTTACTAGATCATCACTATATTGCAGGTTTAAAAAATACTTAATCAAGGATTTATGGTTGTTTTGATGGATGGTCAGTATACATACGTAGCCTGTCCATTGCTGAAACAGAAGTCTATTCATATATTCCAAAAAGACAGATAAGTCTGCCAAATAAGTTGACATCATCATAAATGATATGGCATACTTGAAATAGTATTCAAATAAGTTCTGAATGGTTATACACTCAATTAAGTAGTTGGTCATATGGATACATTTTGTATTTTTCCTTTCAATTTTTAAATTAAAGTTTAAATTAAAATTATCTAAGTGAAAAATGCAGTATTTCTTATAAGAGGTGTTCTTCCATACTTACAATGTAGTCTTTCATTGAGATCATTAAGGGACTCTAGGATCTTCTGTTCTTCAGCTGATAGTGTGCAGATGTTGAATTGTTGAGTTTTATTTAAAGGAAGATTTGATTTCTGTATCTGTTTGCTATTCAAGACAGTCAGAATCTCATCCTCCGGCACTGATGCTTTCACTAAGTTTTCAGCCATCAAAAACTCAGAAGTACTATCTGAAACTATAGAAACTTACATCAATTATTCTTTGATCCCCTTTTGAGATCAGTCCTCATACATACTTATACATACTTAACTGGCTGGATGTATTCATATTACAAACAGAAACATAGTAAATATCTGCTACTTTGATTTCATCTATCAGGATTCTCTATCTAGCATTTTCCCATCCTTCATTTTTAAAAAAAGAATATTGAAAATGAAGGCAGTGAGTTAATAAAAATTCCCAGAGTATTACTTAACTAAAGAAAAAAATATTTAATGTAGATAGTTTTTGTAATATGTTTATTATTCATTGGTTGTACAAAAAAGATGAAAGAGACCGTTTTTATAATAGTAGTTATAATGAATTATAAAAAAGTAAGACACAAAAAAGCTTAAGGAAACATTAGAAACTTTGATGATCAGCTGAACAGAACTGACAGCCTAGAAACAGACCCAATTAGATATAAGAACATGTGATCAAAGAAGCATCAAAGACTTGACAGAAAGGAAAGATGATTTTAGAAATTAGTTGTTGCTTATAAAAGAATCAATTTGGTCAAGCCTGTAATCCCAGCACTTTGGGAGGCCGAGACGGGCGGATCACGAGGTCAGGAGATCGAGACCATCCTGGCTAACATGGTGAAACCCCGTCTCTACTAAAAAAATACAAAAAATTAGCCGGGCGAGATGGCGGGCGCCTGTAGTCCCAGCTACTCGGGAGGCTGAGGCAAGAGAATGGCGTAAACCCAGGAGGCGGAGCTTGCAGTGAGCTGAGATCCGGCCACTGCACTCCAGCCTGGGCGACAGAGCGAGACTCCGTGTCAAAAAAAAAAAAAAAAAAAAGAATCAATTTGGGCTGGGTGCACTGGCTCATGCCTCTAATCCCAGCACCTTGGAAGGCTGAGGCAGGTAGTTCACTTGAGGTCAGGAGTTCGAGAGCAGCCTGGCCAATGTGGTGAAACCTTGTCTCTACTAAAAATACAAAAATTAGCCAGGTGTTATTGTGGACGCTTATAATCCCAGCTACTTGGAAGGCTGAGGCAGGAGAAGCACTTGAACCTGGGAGGTGGAGGTTGCAGTGAGCTGAGATTACGCTACTGTGCTCCATCCTGGGTGACAGATTCTGTCTCAAAAAAAAAAAAAAAAAAAAAAAACAATTCGTAGTTTTATTTCCTACTGTTTGTTAAAACAACTTCCAAAGAAATTAAAGACAAACTTAAGGAATCAACCCATTAATTAAAGCAACCCAGAAGAAAATGAAACAAATGTTTCTGAATTTCTATATCGGGAAGGTTCTTCAGCAAAGCTTAAAAGTAATGGAGAAATCAGTAAAAAAAAAAAAAAAAAAAAAAAAAAAAAAGACTAAAACATGTTTATTTAAAGCCAGTCTTCCCTAATAGACTTTAAATTTCTGAAGAGCAATACTTTTGTATATTTTGTTCATTATTATAAATGTTAAGTATTACTTATCCAAAAATGCTTGGGACTAGATGTGTTTCAGGTTTTGGACTTTTTTAGAATTTTGGATATTTGCATATACATGAGATATGTTGGTGATGAGACCTAGGTTTAAACATGAAACTCGGCTGGGTGTGGTGGCTCATGCCTGTAATCCCGGCACTTTGGGAGGCCGAAGTGGGTGGATCACCTGAGGTTAGGAGTTCAAGACCAGCCTGCCCAACATGGTGAAGCCTCGTCTCAACTAAAAATACAAAAATTACCCAGGTATGGTGGCATATGCCTATCATCCCAGCTACTTGGGAGGCTGATGCAGGAGAATTGCTTGAACTTGAGAGGCGGAGGTTGCAATGAGCTGAGATTGTACCACTGCACTCTAGCCTAGGTGACAAAGTGAGACACCGTTTCAAAAAAAAAAAAAAGAAAAAAAATGAAACTTATTTATGTTTCATATATACCTTATACACATACCTGAAGGTAATTTTATATAATGTTTTCAATAATTTGGTCCATGAAACGAAGTTGGTATACACTGAACCATCAGAAAGCAAAGATATCACTGTATCAGCAACCTATGTGGATGATCTGTGGTTGTTTGGCATCACTGTTATTCCTGACTCCGAATTTATATCTACTGAAAAGCAATAATGTTCTTACACCTATTCACACATAAGTACTTAACAGTAAAAAATATGATGTATCCTTTACATCATGAGAAAATAATGTGTTCAGGGCAACTAAGCACCACAGTAACATCACCAGAATTCCTGTGTCAGCTGTTCAGCAACAGCAACAAGGAACAATGGCAGGCTTTCAATCTTAGGTATTATGCTACATTTTGATCAAATGGCTACTGTACACTATATTTTATTTTTTTAGGTGAGAAGAAACATCAGAAGCACAAGGAAGTGGGTCCTCTAGCGATGAGGAAATATTCTGCTAGATGACCTTAAAAACTGTTTCTTCCAGAGTCTTTTGCCTCATTTACAATGTTTTTCTTTTGTATTATAAGCCTCTCTTTGATTTTATAAACCGGCATAATTTCTTGTTGTTATGAGTGCATACTGCTCTAGTCGTTCAATAAACCCATCACACATTTTCATCATATTGTCAATTGGCACCTTTTTTTTTTTTTTTTTTGCAGTGTTAACAATGTCATTATCATCACTATTATCACAGTCATCTTAATTCAGAGCTCTTTTGGCTATTTCACCATTGGTCAATGAAAACACCTGGAGTCTTATTATAGATGTTAATAACCTCTTTGATATCCAGTTCTTCCAGCTTACTGATAGACTCTGAAGGTATATTTTTTGCTTATGTAACAATGTCAGACATCATTTTTTAAAATTTATTTTTATTTTTTTATTTTTTTATTATACTTTAAGTTCTAGGGTACATGTGCATAACGTGCAGGTTTGTTACATATGTATACTTGTGCCATGTTGGTGTGTTGCACCCATCAACTCGTCAGCACCCATCAATTCATCATTTATATCAGGTATAACTCCCAATGCAATCCCTCCCCCCTCCCCCCTCCCCATGATAGGCCCCGATGTGTGATGTTCCCCTTCCCGAGTCCAGGTGATGTTATTGTTCAGTTCCCACCTATGAGTGAGAACATGCGGTGTTTGGTTTTCTGTTCTTGTGATAGTTTGCTAAGAATGATGGTTTCCAGCTGCATCCATGTCCCTACAAAGGACGCAAACTCATCCTTTTTTATGGCTGCATAATATTCCATGGTGTATATGTGCCACATTTTCTTAATCCAGTCTGTCACAGATGGACATTTGGGTTGATTCCAAGTCTTTGCTATTGTGAATAGTGCCGCAATAAACATACGTGTGCATGTGTCTTTATAGCAGCATGATTTATAATCCTTTGGGTATATACCCAGTAGTGGGATGGCTGGGTCATATGGTACATCTAGTTCTAGATCCTTGAGGAATTGCCATACTGTTTTCCATAATGGTTGAACTAGTTTACAATCCCACCAACAGTGTAAAAGTGTTCCTATTTCTCCACATCCTCTCCAGCACCTGTTGTTGCCTGACTTTTTAATGATTGCCATTCTAACTGGTGTGAGATGGTATCTCATTGTGGTTTGATTTGCATTTCTCTGATGGCCAGTGATGATGAGCATTTTTTCATGTGTCTGTTGGCTGTATGAATGTCTTCTTTTGAGAAATGTCTGTTCATATCCTTTGCCCACTTTTTGATGGGGTTGTTTTTTTCTTGTAAATTTGTTTGAGTTCTTTGTAGATTCTGGATATTAGCCCTTTGTCAGATGAGTAGATTGCAAAAATTTTCTCCCATTCTGTAGGTTGCCTGTTCACTCTGATGGTAGTTTCTTTTGCTGTGCAGAAGCTCTTTAGTTTAATCATATCCTATTTGTCAATTTTGGCTTTTGCTGCTGTTGCTTTTGGTGTTTTAGACATGAAGTCCTTGCCCATGCCTATGTCCTGAATGGTACTACCTAGGTTTTCTTCTAGGGTTTTTATGGTATTAGGTCTAACATTTAAGTCTCTAATCCATCTTGAATTAATTTTTGTATAAGGAGTAAGGAAAGGATCCAGTTTCAGCTTTCTACTTATGGCTAGCCAATTTTCCCAGCACCATTTATTAAATAGGGAGTCCTTTCCCCATTTCTTGTTTCTCTCAGGTTTGTCAAAGATCAGATGGCTGTAGATGTGTGGTATTATTTCTGAGGACTCTGTTCTGTTCCATTGGTCTATCTCTGTTTTGGTACCAGTACCATGCTGTTTTGGTTACTGTAGCCTTGTAGTATAGTTTGAAGTCAGGTAGTGTGATGCCTCCAGCTTTGTTCTTTTGACTTAGGATTGTCTTGGCAATGTGGGCTCCTTTTTGGTTCCATATGAACTTTAAAGCCATTTTTTCCAATTCTGTGAAGAAACTCATTGGTAGCTTGATGGGGATGGCATTGAATCTATAAATAACCTTGGGCAGTATGGCCATTTTCATGATATTGATTCTTCCTATCCATGAGCATGGTATATTCTTCCATTTGTTAGTGTCCTCTTTTATTTCACTGAGCAGTGGTTTGTAGTTCTCCTTGAAGAGGTCCCTTACATCCCTTGTAAGTTGGATTCCTAGGTATTTTATTCTCTTTGAAGCAATTGTGAATGGGAGTTCATTCATGATTTGGCTCTCTGTTTGTCTGTTACTGGTGTATAAGAATGCTTGTGATTTTTGTACATTAATTTTGTATCCTCAGACTTTGCTGAAGTTGCTTATCAGCTTAAGGAGATTTTGGGCTGAGACAATGGGGTTTTCTAAATATACAATCATGTCATCTGCAAACAGGGACAATTTGACTTCTTCTTTTCCTAACTGGATACCTTGATTTCTTTCTCTTGCCTGATTGCCCTAGCCAGAACTTCCAACACTATGTTGAATAGGAGTGGTGAGAGAGGGCATCCCTGTCTTGTGCCAGTTTTCAAAGGGAATTTTTCCAGTTTTTGCCCATTCAGTATGATATTGGCTGTGGGTTTGTCATAAATAGCTCTTATTATTTTGAGGTACGTTCCATCAATACCGAATTTATTGAGCGTTTTTAGCATGAAGGGCTGTTGAATTTTGTCAAAAGCCTTTTCTGCATCTATTGAGATAATCATGTGGTTCTTGTCTTTGGTTCTGTTTATATGCTGGATTATGTTTATTGATTTGCGAATGTTGAACCAGCCTTGCATCCCAGGGATGAAGCCCACTTGATCATGGTGGATAAGCTTTTTGATGTGCTGCTGAATCCGTTTTGCCAGTATTTTATTGAGGATTTTTGCATCGATGTTCATCAGGGATATTGGTCTAAAATTTTCTTTTTTCGTTGTGTCTCTGCCAGGCTTTGGTATCAGGATGATGTTGGCCTCATAAAATGAGTTCGGGAGGATTCCCTCTTTTTCTATTGATTGGAATAGTTTCAGAAGGAATGGTACCAGCTCCTCTTTGTACCTCTGGTAGAATTCAGCTGTGAATCCATCTGGTCCTGGACTTTTTTTGGTTGGTAGGCTAGTAATTATTGCCTCAATTTCAGAGCCTGCTATTGGTCTATTCAGGGATTCAACTTCTTCCTGGTTTAGTCTTGGAAGAGTGTAAGTGTCCAGGAAATTATCCATTTCTTTTAGATTTTCTAGTTTATTTGTGTAGAGGTGTTTATAGTATTCTCTGATGGTAGTTTGTATTTCTGTGGGGTCCGTGGTGATATCCCCTTTATCAATTTTTATTGCGTCTATTTGATTCCTCTCTCTTTTCTTCTTTATTAGTCTTGCTAGCGGTCTGTCAATTTTGTTGATTTTTTCAAAAAAACAACTCCTGGATTCATTGATTTTTTGGAGGGTTTTTTGTGTCTCTATCTCCTTCAGTTCTGCACTGATCTTAGTTATTTCTTGCCTTCTGGTAGGTTTTGAATGTGTTTGCTCTTGCTTCTCCAGTTCTTTTCATTGTGATGTTAGAGTGTCAATTTTAGATCTTTCCAGCTTTCTCTTGTGGGCATTTAGTGCTATAAATTTCCCTCTACACACTGCTTTAAATGTGTCCCAGAGATTCTGGTATGTTGTATCTTTGTTCTCATTGGTTTCAAAGAACATCTTTATTTCTGCCTTCATTTCGTTATGTACCCAGTAGTCATTCAGGAGCAGGTTGTTCAGTTTCCATGTAGTTGAGCAGTTTTGATTGAGTTTCTTAGTCCTGAGTTCTAGTTTGATTGCACTGTGGTCTGAGAGACAGTTTGTTATAATTTCTGTTCTTTTACATTTGCTAAGGAGTGCTTTACTTCCAATTATGTGGTCAATTTTGGAATAAGTGTGATGTGGTGCTGAGAAGAATGTATATTCTGTTGATTTGGGGTGGAGAGTTCTATAGATGTCTATTAGGTCCGCTTGGTGCAGAGATGAGTTCAATTCCTGGATATCCTTGTTAACTTTCTGTCTCATTGATCTGTCTAATGTTGACAGTGGAGTGTTGAAGTCTCCCATTATTATTGTATGGGAGTCTAAGTCTCTTTGTAAGTCTCTAAGGACTTGCTTTATGAATTTGGGTGCTCCTGTATTGGGTGCATATATATTTAGGATAGTTAGCTCTTCCTGTTGAATTGATCCCTTTACCATTATGTAATGGCCTTCTTTGTCTCTTTTGATCTTTGATGGCTTAAAGTCTATTTTATCAGAGACTAGGATTGCAACCCCTGCTTTTTTTTGTTCTCCATTTGCTTGGTAGATCTTCCTCCATCCCTTTATTTTGAGCCTATGTATGTCTCTGCATGTGAGATGGGTCTCCTGAATACAGCAGACTGATGGGTCTTGACTCTTTATCCAGTTTGCCAGTCTGTGTCTTTTAATTGGAGCATTTAGTCCATTAACATTTAAGGTTAATATTGTTATGTGTGAACTTGATCCTGCCATTATGATATTAACTGGTTATTTTGCTCGTTAGTTGATGCAGTTTCTTCCTAGCCTCGATGGTCTTTACATTTTGGCATGTTTTTGCGATGGCTGGTACCGGTTGTTCCTTTCCATGTTTAGGGCTTCCTTCAGGGTCTCTTGTAAGGCAGGCCTGGTGGTGACAAAATCTCTAAGCATTTGCTTATCTGTAAAGGATTTTATTTCTCCTTCACTTATGAAACTTAATTTGGCTGGATATGAAATTCTGGGTTTAAAATTCTTTTCTTTAAGAACGTTGAATATTGGCCCCCACTCTCTTCTGGCTTGTAGAGTTTCTGCCGAGAGATCTGCTGTTAGTCTGATGGGCTTCCCTTTGTGGGTAACCCGACCTTTCTCTCTGGCTGCCCTTAAGATTTTTTCCTTCATTTCAACTTTGGTGAATCTGGCAATTATGTGTCTTGGAGTTGCTCTTCTCGAGGAGTATCTTTGTGGCGTTCTCTGTATTTCCTGAATTTGCATGTTGGCCTGCCCTACTAGGTTGGGGAAATTCTCCTGGATGATATCCTGAAGAGTGTTTTCCAACTTGGTTCCATTTTCCCCCTCACTTTCAGGCACCCCAATCAGACGTAGATTTGGTCTTTTTACATAATCCCATACTTCTTGCAGGCTTTGTTCATTTCTTTTTCTTCTTTTTTCTTTTGGTTTCTCTTCTTGCTTTATTTCATTCATTTGATCCTCAATCGCTGATACTCTTTCTTCCAGTTGATCAAGTCGGTTACTGAAGCTTGTGGATCTGTCACGTATTTCTTGTGTCACGGTTTTCATCTCTGTCATTTCGTTTATGACCTTCTCTGCATTAATTATTCTAGCTATCAATTCTTCCACTCTTTTTTCAAGATTTTTAGTTTCTTTGCGCTGGGTACGTAATTCCTCCTTTAGCTCTGAGAAGTTTGATGGACTGAAGCCTTCTTCTCTCATCTCATCAAAGTCATTCTCTGACCAGCTTTGATCCGTTGCTGGCGATGTGCTGCGCTCCTTTGCAAGGGGAGATGCGCTCTTAGTTTTTGAATTTCCAGCTTTTCTGCCCTGCTTTTTCCCCATCTTTGTGGTTTTATCTGCTTCTGGTCTTTGATGATGGTGATGTACTGATGGGGTTTTGGTATAGGTGTTCTTCCTGTTTGATAGTTTTCCTTCTAATAGTCAGGACCCTCAGCTGTAGGTCTGTTGGAGATTGCCTGAGGTCCACTCCAGACCCTGTTTGCCTGGGTATCAGCAGCAGAGGTTGCAGAAGATAGAATATTGCTGAACAGCGAGTGTACCTGTCTGATTCTTACTTTGGAAGCTTCCTCTCAGGGGTGTACTCCACCCTGTGAGGTGTGGGGTGTCAGACTGCCCCTAGTGGGGGATGTCTCTCAGTTAGGCTACTCAGGGGTCAGGGACCCACTTGAGCAGGCAGTCTGTCCGTTCTCAGATCTCAACCTCCGTGTTGGGAGATCCACTGCTCTCTTCAAAGCTGTCAGACAGAGTCGTTCGGGTCTGCACAGGCCTCTGCTGCTTCCCCTGTTGTTTTTTAGCTGTGCCCTGTCCCCAGAGGTGGAGTCTACAGAGACAGGCAGGTTTCCTTGAGCTGCTGTGAGCTCCACCCAGTTCGAGCTTCCCAGCGGCTTTGTTTACCTACTTAAGCCTCAGCAATGGCGGGCGCCCCTCCCCCAGCCTCGCTGCTGCCTTGTGGTTAGATCGCAGACTGCTGTGCTAGCAATGAGGGAGGCTCCGTGGCCGTGGGACCCTCCCGGACAGGAGTGGGTATAATCTCCTGGTGTGCCCGTTTGCTTAAAGCACAGTATTGGGGTGGGAATTACCCGATCTTCCAGGTGTTGTGTGTCTCAGTTCGCCTGGCTAGGAAAAGGGATTCCCTTCCCCCTTGCGCTTCCCAGGTGAGGCAGTGCCTCGCCCTGCTTCAGCTCTCGCTGGTCGGGCTGCAGCAGCTGACCAGCACCGGTCGTCCGGCACTCCCCAGTGAGATGACCCCAGCACCTCAGTTGAAAATGCAGAAACCACCGGTCCTCTGTGTCGCTCACGCCGGGAGTTGGAGACTGGAGCTGTTCCCATTCGGCCATCTTGCTCCGCCCAAAAAGTCAGACATCATTTTTTTCTCACTTGACATACAGAATCCTTCAGTCACTACCTTGTTCATCATCATTCATCTGAATATAGTTGCAGACCAGAGGTTGTGCCAGGAATGCACAATTGTGTCTTCAGTCCCTGTGTTTCAAGTGTTTGCAACAGCATGTGTGGCATCCTTCATGCTAAACTTGTTTTGAAAACCTTCTACATCCATACCTCTGTTCACTGTTGCTGGTATGCTGTTCAAGAAAGTGTTTATATATATTTACTCTTCATCTATCTAAGGATACTCTGGTCACATGGCTGAATTAATGAAATAATATTTGGGGGAAAACACATGGCATAAACATTATTTTTAATGAGAATTTCAGCTGGAGGATGAACAGAACAGTTGTCAAAGAATAACAAAATCTTGCAGTCATCATTCGATCCAGCTTCCCTGACATAAAATGTTTGTGAAACCAATCAGAAAAGATGTCCCTGGTGATCCATGTCCTTTTGTTAGCATATTAATGGACTGGTAAGAAATTCACTCCTTGAAAACAGTGAGGACACAAGATTTTGCCTATCATTGCAAGTTTACACTTAGGTGTGACTGAGTCATAAGCACAACCCAGCAGTTATTCTGTTATTCTTAATTCTTATAGGGGCTGTCTCATCAGCTATAGTCAATGTCTTTCTTGAGTAACAACACCAAGACAGGTGATATTTCATCAGCAACATATACTTGTTCTGGTGTCAGATTTTCATCAGTGATGACCTTGGCAAACTCTTCAATTAATTTCTCTGCTGCTTTGTAGAGAAAATTGTGCTGCTTGATCACCACAAATATTTAAAAATAATGCTGTGTCTTAAATGCTGTGTCTATAACCAGCCTGTTGAATATTCATAGTTCTCTTCAATTTTCAGTTCATCATGATAGATCTTTGCTTGTTTCATGATCAGCATACCATTAAGTGGCACATGTTCACTGCCACACTGAGGGATCTACTCTTTGACTTCATGGTTGAAATCCTATGCAGTGTTTTTATATTTTGCATTAACTTCTGTTCATCTCTTCCAAAACAGAACTTCAACAGTTTATCCTTCTGTTTCTTCACGTCATATATTGTGGTCTTTCCAACACCATCCTTTTCTATATGACATTTTACACTTATTTTGCTGGTCTAGTTTCTCCAACAGTTTGACTTTCTGTGCTACTGATAAACAGAAATGTTTCCTCTTTTTCTTATCACTGCTACCCACATGGGTATCTTCAGGTCTTTTTGATATTTTCAACAATATCTTTACACCACAAAGCAGAGAAAAAGCAAAAAAAAAAAAATATATATATATATAGTGAGTAATGCATGTAGGTCTTGGCCCCATGTGCGGCCTCGTGGGGAATCTGCCATTGGTACATGTACCATTTTATTACTCCTTGTGAGGATGCTTACATGGGGTAATCCGGGTGTGCATGGAACAGATATAGCGCAGCTGAAGAGGGTTGAGAGGATCTTTTTTCCCCTTGGGGATGCTAAATAAACTGTGTGGTATGAGCCTGTGTTTTAGCTGTGACCCATCACATGAAGTCAGGTGTAAAATTTTCCATTTGTGGTGTAATATCAGGGGTCAAAAAACTTTGGACTTTGGAGCATTTTTGATTTGGAAATATTTGGATTAGGGATATTCAACATGTACATCTAATACCTACTTACAAGCAGAAGATTAGCTCTCAATAATCATTTATTGAATGAACAAATAAAAATTAAAACGTGAAAATACCATATAAGTAGAATAACACGCAAATAGTAAAGTAGTGAAAACATCTTCAACTAATATAAGAGTTAGAATCCTTGATAGCTAAAGAATTTGCAGACATTAGTAAGAAAATTTCAAACTCTACTATCTAAGCTAAGAAAAAAGAGTACAAAGAGACAGTTCACCAAAAAATACACAGAAAAGCAATTAAGCATAATATTAATGAAAGGTATAGAAATCAAAACTAACATAATACTATTTTTTTTGTCTATAGCAAATATGAAAAGATTCTACCTCAAGTTGACATACAACACTGGACATATACTACTAGAACAATTTTGAATAATATTTTTCTGGAAAATACTTTAGTAATATATATGAAAAGCCATATCAATGCTTATTTCTTTTGATCCAGTATTCATTTAATACACAGAGTTTAATTCAATAAATATTTACTGGGTGGCATTTACATGTCAGTTACTGTAATTTTAATTCTGGAAATCTAACCTACAGAAATAAGTAAAAATCAGAAAATAACTTGATGTAGAAAGATGTTCAATACATTATTATTTAGAATAAAGAAACACTGACAATGACCTAGATGTGCAGGGGTGAGGAGAGTTCAGGTTCTAAATGGTGGTTTAACAATTACATAGTACGTTAGCATCTGAGAATAGGCATACAAGAAAAAAAAAATCACTGGGAACAAAGATCAGAGGAAAATGTTTAAACTAAAACGTACCTTCTTCAACATAAGAAGTACCCCTTGTAGTTTGTTTTGGCTCACTTGAACTTAGCTGGACGCTTTGTCCACAATTCTACAAAAACAGAATATTGAATTAAAACATATTTCCATATTTAAAATTCATATGTACATGAACTTTTAAAAAACATTTAATTGCTATATATATTTTCAGCTACAATTGTTCACGTAACTTGTATATTACATTTTTTAGAGCTGAATTCAAGAATTATTATAATAAAGAAATTCTATGGTAACAGAATATTATGAATAATGTTTTATGTCCACTAAAAAATTTTCAGGTTATGATATTGTCTTGGATATTTGGAAGAGGTAAAGTGAGTAGGAAGGTAATCAAAAGTGCTAATTAGGCCAGCACAGTGGCTCATGCTTGTAATGCCAACACTTAGGGAGGCCGAGGCGGGCGGATCACAAGGTCAGGGGATCGAGACCATCCTGGCTAACACGGTGAAGCCCTGTCTCTATTAAAAATACAAAAAATTAGCCAGGAGTAGTGGCACACACTTGTGGTCCTGGCTACTTGGGAGGCTGAGGCAGGAGAATCACTTGAACCCAGGAGGTGGAGGTTGCAGTGATCTGAGATTGCACCACTGCACTCCAGTCTGGGTGACAGATCAAGACTCTGTCTCACAAATAAAAGAAGTGCTAATTAAAGAAAAGGTAAGAAATTACCTTAAAGTTTATAACCTAGTTGGTTTATCATTGTAAGGGTGAATCACAACTATTAGCCAAAAGCATCTGACTACAGCTAATGCCAAGGATAGGTAATTATCTTATACGACAAAACTTAAAACACAAATAGCTGCCCCAATGCTGCACAGAACCTTGAAAATGGAAGTCTCAGAACACTGGCAAAAAGTGTACGCATCCAACACTTTCTGAGAGATGTCAACTTCCCTTCCCTGAATATGGTCTACCTCCTTCTTTATTACCATTCTGTTTCACTTTAAGAAATAATTGTTTTCTGTCAGATAAAACTGCCTGGCTATGACTATACGTAACTTTTGTTCCATCTGATCTGATGAGAAACTGCAGATTTCTGCAACAGCTCTCCTTCAGTGGATCTCACAGTCTTGTTTGATCTCCATTATAGACTTGAGATACCTTGGACTGAAACCCTGGTGCAAACCTTTTCTACCTTTTCTACCTTTCACTTATCTCTTTGAGATTTTCTCTATATAGATGTCATGGGCTGGAGAAAATCCAGTATGATAACATGCATTTCCTAATACAAGGTGACAAGGGACACTGCTGTAGTAACTGAACCCTTGCTTAGGCTCTGGAATAAAAAACAAAAACAAAAACAAGTCAAAATAATAAGGATGAAAAAATTTGATTCAGGAACACTGACCTATTCTTAGGCTAACAAGTGTTTGGAAGGTGTGTAAGTGGATGGGTGAAGATCTGTATGTGAAAGTGGAAGGGAGGCTTCTGAAAAGGACAAAAATGGGCTCTAAACATATTAAGAATGCCAAAGAGCAAGAGACAGAAGAATAGAATAAGACCTAGTAAAATAAAAATGAATTTACAGAGGGCACTAATAACAGGCATTTAAAATTTTGTTAGTTCGTTTTCTTGGTTATAATTACATATTACTTTTAAATTTATAATATATTAATGAAAATAAGGAAAAAATAAGGGTAAAGATGTTTTTGCATTGTGCATTTTGAGATGTTGGATGGGAACACGGCAGTTGAAATGGAAGGACTTATTAGGCATTATTGTATTTGTAATCAGGAGGTTATATCTGTAATTAACCATTATACTATTAAGCAATAAAAATATATGGGTAATGGGATTAACTTTGTTTACATAAATATACAACTAAATGACTTGTTTTGCTGATAAGATTACATCATTGTTGATTATTCTCCACATAATAATCTTATCCATAAAAAATCAGTACTTCCTATAATATACAAATCATAGCATCTTCAACCGGTAACTTGGAATATAAATTCTTCATAAGGCATTTTATTAAAAATATTCCAGTTTTATTTTAAAAAGTCAGAGTGACATTTAAAGTGGAAACTCCCAAGTGAAATGCTATTTACTTATCTATCTAGACTTTTAATATTCTAAAGTCAATCCCTGGATCAAGTTAGACCTCTAGAAAATGCCATATTTGACTTCATTTACTTAGCTCTTACAGAATTACCTCCATTTATTTTAATTTTCTTTCATTTTTTTTGAGAGACAGGGTCTTGCTCTGTCACCTGGGCTGGAGTACACTGGCACAATTATAGCTTACTGCAGCCTCAAACTCCTGGGCTCATGCATCCTCCCACCTCAGCCTCCCTGGTAGCTGGGACTACAGGCATGCACCGCGTGCCTGGCTAATTTTTTAATTATTATTTTTGTGGAGATGAGGTCTTGCTATGTTACCCATGCTGGTCTTGAACTCCTGAGCTCAAGTAATCCTCCTGCCTTGGCCTCCCAAACTGCTGGGACTACAGGCATGAGCCACCATGCCTGGCCATTATTTAAAAATTGTTATTATGCTGTTTACTTTTATTGAAGATCTCTATCTCTAACAGTCATATTAAACTATTCATTTGTTGTGGAACTGTTATTAGGAGCATATTCATTATGTATTTCAAAGTTCCCTATGAAAGGTCCTCAGTGGGAAATGTTTTTAAAATTGTATCCCAAACAACATCATCATCATCAATATCCCTTGAGAAGTATATAACTCATCTAATTTTCCTTTTTGCCATGTCTTCCAGGAAGCTTAGACACAAATAGGATATTCAGTCGCATGAAACTATAGTTGTCTTTATGATTAGCATGCTTGTATTTTTCTTTTTGAGATGGAGTCTTGCTCTTGTTGCCCAGGCTGCAGTGCAATGGTGTGATCTCAGCTCACTGTAACCTCCGCCTGCTAGGTTCAAGCAACTATCCTGCCTCAGCCTCCCAGTAGCTGGGATTACAGGCACCTGCCATGACCCCTGGCTAATTTTTCATATTTCTAGTAGAGACAGGGTTTCACCATGTTGGTCAGGCTGGTCTTGAACTCCTGACCTCAGGTGATCCACCCACCTTGGCCTCCCAAAGTGCTGGGATTACAGGTGTGAGCCACCGTGCCTGGCCTAGCATACTTGTTTCTTCTATCCAGGTCTCTAATTTACTTTTCTTCCTTTTTTAAGTGTATATTTAAATAGCTTTGTTGAATTTTGTTGTGAATGACCTCGTTTTTTCCAGCATTGACTATCAATAATAACAAATAAAATAATAATAATGATTTAGAGGTGGTTTAAAACTTTCATTGGTAACTGATTATACAGGCTAACTAGAATACAGCAAGTAGGTATAGTGGAATAATTTCCTAGCATAAAGATTCACTGCTTCACAAATGGCTTTGGCTATAATTATATTTATGTTATGGCATACAGTTTACAGCAAGAGCATAGTTCTTTAAGAACCTGTGTTTTCCAAGCAATTTTTTAATATTGAATAGAGATTTTGATTAATATTGTACTTACATTAATTTGCTCACTGTCCTTCTGTCCTACAGATCCAGGGTTTTGTCTTTTCTGCTCTAAAATATTTCTTCGCTTAGTTTCAACAATTCGTTTTCTTCTCATAACAGTAGACCCTTGAACAAATGCCAGCACAATGTCAAAAATTATGTAAGTTGAGTAGCCAATATATATCCACTGCAAATTTTCAAGTTACTTTCAAACATCAAGAAAACTCTGTAAGTTTAATTTATTCAGTTGGCATAGTTTATTGAGCTCCTCTTATATGTTCTATACAGGGCACAGTTAAAATGTTGAATTCAACAAAATCCTTGCTTCTGAGGGGTTTACTGGAAAACCACCCTTGGGTACTATGCTCACTTCCTAGGTGACAAAATAATCTGTACACCAAAACTTAGTGACATGCAATTTACCTATATAACAAACGTGCACATGTATACCTGAACCTAAAAGTTAAAAAACAGAAACAACAACAAAAAAAAATAAATAAAGGAGGGGGGAGGATAAATAACCTGCCCAAGGCCGTAGAGCCAGTAAGGGGCAAAGCTGGGATTCAGCTCCAATTAGTTGGGTTCTAAAATCTAAACTTCTAGCTCCTACACATATGCTAGTAATTTTCATTCTGATTTGACTGTGTCTCACAGAAACAAATATATTTTGCATTGTGACCTTGGATACATACATAGTTTTATAAAATATGTTTATCCTCACAACATATGATACATTCTGGTAGTTTCCATTCTAGAATATTCTAATTCTAAAATTAGACTTCATCAAAAAAATACTGGTTACCAGTCATTGATTTCACAATTGACGAACAAGTCATGTCCCACAGTTTAAAAAGCACTATATTATGCTTATTTCCACCTGTATCGATATGCTAAATGCTACATACGCAAAATATTATAGTTTCCACTGAGATTATTTCGGCAGCAATATAGTTTCTATGTTGTTTTCTATTCTTGGAATTTTCTTCCTCTAAATCTTGAGAAGTCCTCATCTTTATCTAAAAAGCTTTAAACACCTTGCATAAAAATTCCCTTGTTCACGTAACTGCTGTGTCAAGGTTTTATCTCATCCCTCAGTCTACTCATCAATCTTCTGAAGTCACTTTTGTACTTTCTTGATTGAATTATTTATGTTTGTGCTTTATTGTTCTTTGTAGTTTTGTGGATTGTAAATTATTGATCGCAGTTAAAGACACAGTATATGCCTGAAACAGTTCATGTATTTTTCTGTTCATATACATGTGTTTAAATATTATCTAACAATACAATAGCTGAGAATCTTGCCATTTTTGCAAAAATAATGTAGCTTGCACTGGTATCTCTGGCCAAATTCCTAGTTTCATATGAAAATTCTAGATATGATAGTTTCACCACCACAACTCAAAATAAAGCAACTGATCTTCAATAAAGCATTATATTTTTTAAAATCTGTAGTATTCTTCATTGTAAACACAAAAAAAATACTGGAGACAATCTCAGAATTATAGTTTTGGAAAAAATCTTCGAAGTTAACTAGTTCAACCTGTAACCTATGGATCTAAATTACTCACAGGTGGACATTCAACTGCTGCTTGAATGGAATAGTGATGGGGAGCCACTACCTCATGGGGGCATCCTCTTCCTTCGCTGGATAGCTCAAATCCTTCCTTACGCTGAGCTGAAAACCTCTCTGCAATTTTTACCCTTTCATTTCAGTTCTGTTTACTCCTTCTTCTTTGTAATAAGCCTTCAAATATTTGTACATCGCTATCATGTCTCTTAGGCTTGTGTTTCCTTAACTGACTTTTAGACTGAATCTCTCCTCTCATAGCCCTGGGTAATCTAGTTTGTTTATAATTCCTTAAAATATATATTATAAAATGACATAGAGTACAGCAGTACTTCTAAAGATCTGCTTGTTACTGCCTAAAATTATTACCCATCACCTAGGTATTAAGCCCTGGATGCATTAGCTATTTATCCTGATGCTCTCCCCTCCCCACTCCAAGACTCTAGTGTGTGTTGTTCCCCTCCCTGTGCCCACGTGTTCTCATTGTTCAGTTCCCATTTATAAGTGAGAACATGTGGTGTTTGATTTTCTGTTCTGTGTTAGTTTGCTGAGGATAATGGCTTCCAGCTTCATCTATATTCTTGCAAAGGACATGATCTTGTTCCTTTTTATGGCTGCATAGCATTCCATGGTGTATATGTATCACATAATTAGAAACCATTTTATACTGTATGACTGAAAAACATTAAAAAGTTTATCAGACTTTTAGTGAAGATGGAGTAAAGGTAACTTTCATATATTACTCTGGAAAACAATTTGGATTACCTAGTAAAGTTGAAAATACACATACCATATGGTTCAGCAACGTGTGCATCACTAGATGTACAAAGCTGTTCTTGAAAGAATTATTCATAAAAGGAAGAAACTAGAAGCAACACAAATGTCCAGTGCCAGGAGAATGAAAACATTGTTTGAACATTCATATAATTGAATGTGATTGTAGCAATGAATATGAAGTACAGCCCACTAATCAATCTAAAAAACAAAGTTGATTGCAATACATTCATATGTGGCAAAATTACCAAGAAAATCATGGAATAATTAACATGAATTTCTTTTTTTTTTTTGAGATGGAGTCTCACTCTGTCGCCCAGGCTGCAGTGCAACAGCACAATCTCGGCTCACTGCAACCTCCACTTCCTAGGTTCAGGTGATTTTCCTGCCTTAGCCTCCGGAGTAGCTGGGACTAAAGGTGCGTGCCAGCACATCCAGCTAATTTTTGTATTTTTAGTAGAGACAGGGTTTCACCATGTTGGCCAGGCTGGTCTTGAACTCCTGACCTTGTGATTCGCCCGCCTCGGCCTCCCAAAGTGTTGGGATTACAGGTGTGAGCCACCGTGCCCGGCTTAACATGAAATTCTTCATGGTGTTCACGTCTGTAACAGAGGAAGGGGATGCAATTGGGAAGAAGCATATAGGGCTTCGTAGGTATTGGGATTTTTCTTTTCTTTCTTATTTTATTTTTTTTGGAGACTGAGTCTCGCTCTGTTGCCCAGGCTGGAGTGCACTGGCATGTTCTTGACACACTGCAAACTCCGCCTTGGGATTGAAGTGATTCTCCTGCCTCAGGCTCCTGAGTAGCTGGGATTACAGGCGCCCACCACCACGCACAGCTAATTTTTATATTTTTGGTAGAGACGGGGTTTCACCATGTTGGCCAGGCTGGTCTCAAACTCCTGGGCTCAAGTGATCCACCTGCTTTGGCAACCCAAAGTGCTGGGATTACAGGTGTGAGCCACGGCACCTGGCCACTATTGGTGATTTTCTATTTCTAAAAGTGAGCATGGGTACAGGGTTCTCTTATTATTAGTCTTAACTTGTTCTTATATGCCACATACATTCTTTTCTATGTCAGATATATTTCACAATTAAAACTTTAAAAAGTATGCCAGGCACCATGGCTCACAACTGCAACCCCAGCTACTTGGGAGGCTGAAGCAGGAGGAATTCTTCAGCTCAGGAATTCAAGATCAGCCAGGGCAATGCAGTGAGTCCCCACCTTAAAAAAAAAATAAAGGCAACCCCCCCCCCCAAAACCGTAAACAGTAAACTGAATGCAAATAAATGTATGACTTTATAGCTATTTCTGCTAAACTGAACTTTACTGGTTTTGATTTGCTAGTTCAGTTAGCCAGGATGATTCTGAAGCTTGCTTCCAGCCTCGATTTCATCAGTAACTTCCTTTGATACTCTGCACCATCCACAAATTGTATAGATTAATGTACTATTTTTTTCATGTATATTACTGAAAAATTTGTTGTTATTAAGAGTTTAAAAAAAACAAAGTGAAGCTGGGCACGGTGGCTCACACCTATAATCCCAGTACTTGGGAGGCCTAGGGAGGCAGAGCACCTGAGCCTGAGCTCAGGAGTTTGAGACCAGCCTGGGCAACATGGTGAGACTTCATCTCTACCAAAAATACAAAAAATTAGCCAGGCGTGGCGGTGCGTGCCTGTGGTCTCAGCTACTGAGAAGGCTGAGGTGGGAGGATCACTTGACCTTGGGAGGCAGAGGTTGCACCAAGATCATGCCATTGCACTCCAGCCCAGGTGACAGTGAGATCCCTGTCTCAGAAAAAAATAAACAAAGTAGCTCAATATTTAAGAACATAGATTCATAATGCCTTAATTTTGAGTATGCCACTTACACTAGCTATGCAATTTATACAGTCAGTTATCCTCTATGTGACCCAGTTTCCTCAGCTATAAAATGGGTGTAAGAATATTACTTACCTCACAGATTTATTGGGAGGATTAACTTTGTTTCAATATTTAAAGTGCTTAGTAATTGGAACATAATAAATGTTACCTAATTTTTGCCTAGGATATTTCCTCATCTATAAAATGTGACAGTTTAAAGGAAATTGTCACATTGGTCCTTTCTAGTAATCAAATTTTTGATTCTGTGAAGATATTCTTAATAATTATTGGAAAAGAAAAAAGTATTCTTTTTGAAATCAGATTTAAATAATGTGTCAACATCATTTGGCTTTCAAAAAAATGGAAGTAGAATCTATGTATAGAAAAGTGCACAAATTGAAAATAAACAGATTATATACCCAAACCTAGATTTCACAGCCACTCATGTCAAGAAACTGAATATTACTAGCACCAAAAATGCTCCCCTCATTACCTGTTTCCATATACTCCCCTGCCATTTTACCTGTTCTTGAGATAAATGGAGCAGAATATGCATTTTTATTGTGCAATATGGTTCTTTTGCACAATATTATGGTGTAAGGTATACCCACACTGCTGTTTTTCAGCAATAGCTCATTTATATTAGAGTATTTCATTAAATGAATAATGGAATTTAACTCTATTTATATATTATACTATTGAAGAACATTTTGAGTTCTTTATATCTTCTGGATATAAGCCCTTTGTCAGTAACATGCATTACAAATATTCTCCCACTCTGTGGTTTTCCTTTTCAATCTGTTAATGGTTTTTTGGATGAAAATAGTCTCTCATTTTAAGAAAAATGAGCAGTGAAAGTGATGAGGAAAGAGAAGTGGGGAAATTAGATGTTTGGGGAGGATGTTTGAAATAATTATTTCAAAGGAAGGACAGTGAATTTACGAGAGAAACAGTAGGTACTCAGTAATGTTGATCATCAGAAAATGTTGATCATAAATCTACAGTATAGCCAATATGCCTGGCACATTGGTATGAATTTTCTCTGCTACTTAGAAGGAGGCAGAGAAAAAGTAAATAATTTTTTCCCCTGGGTGGGGGAGGGTTGTTTGATTCCTGTGACAAAAAAGACCAAGAGGCAAAGAGCTTAGGATATTGGTAAAAGAACTAATGAAATGATGAACCTGGCCAGGCACAGTGGCTCATGCCTATAATCCTAGCACTTTGGGAGACCGAGTGGGAAGATAGCTTGAGCCCAGGAGTTCAAGACCAGCCTGGGTATCATAGGGAGACCCTGTCTCTATATAAAAAAATTAGTTGGGCATGGAGGTGTGTACCTGTAGTGCCTGAAAGGTTGAGGTGGGAGCATTGCTTGAGCTCAGGAGTCCCAGGCTGCACTAAGCCATGATCATGCCACTGTGCCCTAGCCTGGGGAACAAAGTGAGACCCCCATCTCAAAAAAAGAAAAAAAAAGAAAGAAAGAAAAGAAAAAGAAATGGACCATTAAATTTAAGCTGGGTAAAGAGTAGAAAATAAAGAGCTGATGAATTGGAAAGAAAGAGATGATGAATTGGAATAAGAAAGTAGAGAAAATATTGGACTGAAGAAGCCCAGTAGGGTAGAAGAATGGGAGGAGTAAGAGTAGGGAAAAGAGAGCAGAATGTGCTTAAGTAGAGGAGTGAGTGAGTTTGCTTACTATCTGGGTAATAGGATCCATACCCCAAACCTCAGCATCATGCAATATCCCCATGTAACAAACATGCACATGTATCCTCTGTATCTAAAATAAAAGCTGAACTAAAAAAAAAGACGTAGAGAAGTTATGAATGTTGACGAGGTCCAGAATATAGCAAAGGGAATGGGTATTTGAGGCAGAATTGTATAGAAAGTTATTAGAGATGAAAAAGGAGTGAGGAAGATCAGGGTGTTTGCTCATCCATATAAAAGTTGAACTATCCAGTATGATGGCAAAGACTTTGTATGGAAATGAAGACTGTGAACCAAATATCAAAGTCATCTTTTAGGGGGGAAATAACTTGAGACATGAGGAGGTGGTATAGTTGAATGGCTTGGATCTAATTGGAAGAGGTTTTCCTAGAGAGTTATGCTAGAGTGTTCTGGAAATGCTAATTGAGAACAAGATGCTCTCTACAACTGTCAACTCTGGATGCATAAGGGTATAAAAATAAAATGAACTGGCAAATAAAAGAGTAGGAAAAGAAATCCCACAAATGCTCACTGAGCTACAATCCAGCATTAACAAAGAGTTCACTTGAAGCATTTTATATTTAAACAGTTTTGGAAAAAAAGCTTAAATGACTGAACATACAAAATATTCAGTATTGTTAATATTGTTATATTTTCAAAGTTATATTTTCACTGTATTAATATGTATAGATATTTACAACAGTATGAATATTTAAGAACATTTAAGAATGCTAAAATTCATTATATTTTCCAATGTCCCTTATACGAAGGTCCCAGAGAGAAGTACCTCCTTTGATTAAATGTTGGTAAAATATTGGTTTCTCCAGATAAAATGTATCCCATTCCTTTATCAGAGAATCAGATAATTTTAATATGCTACCCTTTTGTACATAAGCTATTGGGAAACTGTAAGTTTCCTAATATTTTTCCTAATTAGCAGAGTGTGATATATGATATTTGCTTAATAACTATATTTACTATATGGTTTTAGTACAAAAAGCATAGGACTTGGAACCACAGAGATCTGGATCAAAATACCAATTCTGCTATTTACTAGCTCTTGACCTTGGATAATTCTGCTTACTTCTTTGAAAAACAGTGTCTTAAAAATATTTATTTCTCAGTATTATTAGAAGGTTTAAATCAGATAATAAGTATAAAACAGTACTGTGACTGGTACAAGGTAGAAACTCAAAAAGGGTAACCATCATTATTTATTTTAGAATATTTAATCTGTATGATACCTTCATTTTTTGAAGTGTTGTGAAAACTAAAGTTACATTTTGAAATGACTGGATAAAAAAATCATAATTTTAGTGACAGAAACAATTTTTTAAAATCTAGATTTTTGTAGAAAAGTAATGAAGATTCTTAGATTATAGTGTCTGCATTTAGCTTCCCTTCTGCTAACGTGGCTTGTATCCATTCAATTCAAGTAGAGCCTGGGTGATTACTAAGTGCCAGACACTTGTTAGGATCTGGGGATACTGTGATGAATTACACAAATGTCCCTGGTCCTTAAAAACTCATGGTTTAATTGAAGATGACTTTGAATATTAAATTTTAAACTATCATTATATATCAATATTTATTCATACCTTTGGAAAAACAAGAGTTGTTTTTCTGATTGCCTCCAGACTCCAGTCCTGTTTCTCAATAGGCAACTGTTTCCTATTGGCAGGAAAATGTATTGCTTTCTAGTTTATTCCCTCATAGGAGGAAAGAAGTTTTATGAGAGTCAACCAGCTAGTAAGGGCAATGGCATTCTATAGAGAATTAATTTTCAAAAATATTTCAAGGCAACGATATCATTTTTTTGCTCTCATGGCAGATAAAAGCGGAGCTACCACACTTTGGGAAAGGGAATGGGAGAATCAGGTATATCTAATTAATATTAGTTTATAGCAACTCAATTTAACAAACATTTTAAAGAAAAATGAATATAAATTACATGTATTCACTTGTTTATAATAATTTAAACAATATTTTTCACTGTGCTTTCTTTGATGGAAAATTTGACTACAATAGTAATGACAGAATAATATGGGACAAGAATTAGATCCTATTCCTTGTCCTTCCTCTTAAACTAACAGGAAAAGTCATGGAAAAAAATGGAGGCTGGCAAAAGTTTCTAATTTCAGTTGAGCACAGGTTGGGTCATTCTCTTAAAAACTTCAGCTACTAATGTCACAGTGTTTTGTTTTTTTTTTGAGATGGAGTCTGGCTGTGTCACCCAGGCTGCAGTGCAGTGGTGCACAATCTCGGCTCACTGCAACCTCCGCCTCCTGGGCTCTAGGTTCAAATGATTCTCCTGCCTCCTCCCATGCAACTGGGATTATAGGCACGCACCACCATGCCCAGCTAATTTTTGTATTTTTGTAGAGACAGGGTTTCGCCAGGTTGGCCAGGCTGGTCTCGAACTTCCACTCTCAAGTAAATCTGCGCACCTTGGCCTCCCAAAGTGCTGGGATTACAGACATGAGCCACCGTGCCTGGCCAAAAATCACAATATTACAGGAGGTAAGTTACTTCTTTTTTTTTTTTTTTAGAGACAGAGTCTTGCTCTGTCATCAGGCTGGAGTGCAAGTGATGCGATATTGGCTCACTGCAACCTCTGCCTCCCAGGTTCAAGCAATTCTCCTTCCTTTGCCTCCCAAGTAGCTGGGACTATAGGCATGTGCCACCATGCCGGGCTAACTTTTGTATTAGTAGAGATGGGATTTTGCTATGTTGGCCAGGCTGGTCTTGAACTCCTGGCCTTAAGTAATCCACCCACCTGGGCCTCCCAAAGTGCTGGGATTACAGGTGTAAGCCACTGTGCTCGGCCTGGAGGTAAGTTATTTCTATACAGCTATTGTTTAATATTAATATTTATGTAGTATGTATGTCCATACATAAATAGGAACAATTTCCTTAACAGAGGTGTACATTTTATCTATAAAAAGCCATAAATTTATTCTTACCTGTAGCCCTCTTATTTTGATGCAGGACATTATGCCCTGTTTTCCACAAGGGAACTGATTCTTCTTTAGCAGTCCTTAGAGTCACAGATGGATAACTTTCTTCACAAACAGGACTTCTTTGGGTGCAATATAATGTCCCATCTTGCTGGGCAACTGCTTGAGTGCCATTTGAATGATTTATTTTTGCAAAAGTTTGGCACTCTGAAGAACAATATGATGGCAGTGATGGTATCACAGTGACTAGATCAGAACAAGCATTTGAGAGTGGAGAACTACTTTCCTGATTCCACTGATTCAAATTGTGTTCTGTTGGAAGCTCATGTTTTGAATTAAAACAGTTATGTGTAATAATGTTTTGAGGATTTTCAGGAGTTACTGATGGACACTGAGACACTTGTATATTTTTACCACTTCTAATATTTGATGTACATTGAGGAGGAGGAGGACGAGGTATAATTAATTTTCCCTGAGCTTGTGTAAATATGTTGACTTTGCTTGCAGATTGTGGTTCAATGACAGTGCCTTTTCTGTTTGTACATATAAAGCCTGATTGGACTTTTGCAGATCCCGGTTTTCTAATTATTTTTGCTCCACCTCTTTGTGGCTTACCCTGCTTAGTTTTAGAATCATCATGTACAGGGATTTTACTTTCCTCTTTTTTTGAGGCTGGCCAGGCATGTTTAGCAAAGTTATAACCTGAAGGTATAAAACAGTTCAAAGGCATATGGTCTGCTCCAGATCCTCCTAAAGTCGTAACGTTTTCAGAGATAGAATCCTCCCTGGATTTCTTTCTAGCAGAATTTACAGCATAAGCAGAAACACTAATTATGTTGCTTCCAGCACCACTTTGAATGTGGAATTTTTGAGAATGCTCTTGAGTTATTCCTGTTTTATTCTTCAGTGAATGACTGTCTTCAGCATTGTTTTCTATACTGCTAGTTTCATCAAACCACCTCAGCTTTTTCATAGTCTTTGGAATTTCTGCACCTTTTTCCCTTTCCTTTGTTAATTCAATACTATCTTTGATAGCTGCTGCTTTTTGATTTCCAAACTTAAAGCTCTGATTTATAATTAATGCCTTAAGATAACCATGTTCATATTTAGATTCTTTCTTTAAAATACTTTTAAGAAACCTCACACCATTTCTCTCATGGATGTTGTATTTCATTTTCTTGTGCTGGCCAACAAAGTCATAATTAGAAGTTACATTAGACAAGGATGATGTTTCAGCTAATTTTTGTTTTTCATCTTTTGAATCCGGATTGTGAGGTATATAGGCATCTTGAAAACTGTCTGAAAATAAAGGCAACTCTCCCTTATTGCAGTTAAAATATTTTGTCTTTTCTTCTTCACCATCTTTCAATTCATCTGACTTATCAGAACACTGCACTGCAACAATTTCTTTTATGTGTATACTGTTCTTTGCTGAAGGTCTAGCTGACTGTTTATTAGATGGCAAAACTAAAGGCGTTGCCACTGGTACACATGAAGTAGGAACTGAAGTAGTTCCATTTTCTTGATTTAATTCAGAATATTTCTCTTGGTCTGGAAACGTAGCCACTTCCTGGGTTGGAAAATCTGAAGTGCTTTGGGATTTGCTAAATTTAAATGTTGGGCTCTCAGTAACTAACGGCCTCTCTCTTTTGAATGCTCCAGAAGTGGAGTCAGTTGTCCTCATAGTGCTAGTTTCAGAAGTCTTTTCACATTTTTTATCTAGTACAAATATGGGTGGGCTAGATACAAAGGGTACTGAATTATTAGCAGTATTTGTGGCTCTTTCCACTGTTCCATTCAAAGAAGATGGATTTTGTTCTTTACTATTAAAATATTCCCACGAAGGTAGAACATTAGATTTACTTAAAATATCTGAGAAAGGTGTGACATTCTGAGTATTTGAAGCATCTACATTTGTAAGCCAATTATTTATATGTTGAGTTTTAGAGAATGCCAGTTTATCTTCATCAAAGCAGCTGAGTTTAGTTGATTGCATATTTGCTGGTTTGAGGGAAATGGTATTCCGCTGGATGGATGTGGAATGCTCCTTATTAAGTGTTAAATATATTTCTTCATGCTCTGTAGGCTCAAGACTGTCTATACTTGAGAGGGTTTCAGAATTGGTTATCTGATTAACTTCATCACAAAATTTCTGGAAAAAAAAGAACACTGTTTTATAGCTTATAAACTTTTAAATGCCAAGATTAATGATTCAACATACCATTGTTACTGAGCCCAAATCTCCTTGCATATAGAGTAATATGACTATAAACATCATGGGTATATAAATAATTCTTATCGCTGCAGCAATCCTCAAGGTAAAAAATAGGGAGGTAACAAAGACTTACAGTATAGTATGCTTGCTTTGATTTCAACTCCTAAAGTAATACCTGCTTATTCTAGCCACAGTTATAACTTAGAAAATATTTTTGTTATTGCTATTCCATTTAGAGTATGAAGTTTCTTGAAGGCTTAGTAATAGCAAGTGAGATTCTGAAAAATAATTATTTACAAATTGTTTTTTTCCCTAAAACATTCACTGGACTTGAATGAGGCTCCTAAAAGCTCTGCGATCCTAATGTGAGCCTCCTGTTAGTAGGGGCTACATCTTTTTACAAAACTTAATTTTGTGGATTGTAGTAAGGCTTTTAACTCTGGCTACATGTTAAAATCACATAAAGAACTGTGTCAAATATCTATACCTGGGTCCTGCTGATTTAACACTTGGATGGGGTCCATATATTGGTATTATTTAAATTCCCCAGGTAATTTTCATATGGGTTTAGACTCAAAAACTATTGACTTTAATGACTCCTTTTGGAGGTTTAGCATAGCAGTAATTTCCATAAATTCCATAGACATTTTCATCACTATTTCACTGAAATTTACATGAAATTTATCAGTCTTTAATAAAATTTCAAAATTACTTCAACATATGGTAAATGTTTAAAAATATTTCTATTTTCTCACACATATCTAGAATGCATTAATCTATATCACATATACAGAAATAAATTTTAAGAAGACATTAAATTGTATATCTAGTCAAAATGCTGAATGGAAAGAAAATTGATATCCCTTAAGATTCATCGTACATTTTAGATTTATCTAAAATATGAAAATTTTAAAAATTTACATACTATGGTATCAGACAAAATTATATTCTTTTTTTAGCCCAGTAAGTAAACTAAGAACTAAAGTAAACAAATTACAGAATAAAAATATTTTAATTTACATAGTTAGTTCTTATTGATTTAGTATTATGGAATAAGTTTTAAAAATTATTCATGAGAGTTTTATAGTTTTAGCATTTAGTCCCTATTTATCACATCCTTTGGCATACTTCTTAAAGTGATAGTCACTCAACCAAACAGCGAACAAAACAAAGCACAGCTACTTCAATGCCTTTCTTGGAACTAAGTTGTTTTAACTGATAATGATGATGAAATCAGGCCTGGAAGGCATCCTTTGAGGTTACATCTAAAGAGACACAGAATTTGCATTAGAAGATCCTTCTAGATATAAGTATGACATCCATGGCTCTAAGATTTCCGTTTGCTTAGGTCTGTAATTGCTTCATCTCCCAAATCACCTCAAAAGAAGTTTGGCAATTTCTGATTTCATAAACAATACTCTTTTTTTTTTCAGAATTTTTTCCACCATTAAATAATGAAACATTATGATCAACTTCAAGTTTTGCTTATAAGTTACATGAGCAGTCAATATTATCTTTATTGCCCTGCATGTAACATATGTTTTTTCCCTCTGGCTTTAATCTGATTTTTACGTGCCTTTCTGTGGTATGTGTATGTGCATACACTTATCTTTCTTGGAGTTTGTTGAGCTTCTTGAGTCTGTGGATTTACAATTTTCATCAAATTTGAAACATTTCCAGTGATGGTTTCTTTAAACATTTCCATTCCCACTTTGTAAAATTTTATTTAAATTTTAATTTTAATTAAATGTGTTGATGGCTTTATATGGACTCACAGATCACTAACAATCTGTTCATTTTTTTCCAGCCTTTTTCTCCTAAAGCTTCAGCTTGGATAATTTCTATTGCTATGTTTTCAAGTCCACTAATCTTTTGTTCTGCAATCACTGCAATGTTAAGCCCATCCAGTCAATTTTTCATTTCTGACAGTATGTTTTTCAGATCTAGAAGGTCTGTTTATTTCTTTCTTAAACTGTTTTTCTTATGTACATTTTTACTTTAATTCCTTGAAAATATTTATAAAAATATGTTAAAATTCCTTGCTGGTTAATTCCATCATCTCTGTTATTTCTGTCTGATTATACTGACTACTCTTCTCCTGGTTATGGGTCATATTTTCCTGATTCTTCATATGTCTAGTAAGTTTTGATTGAATGCTGACATTGTGAGCATCATGTTATTGAATATTTAGATTTCATAGTCTTCTTTAAGAAAGTGTTGGCCAGGCATGGTGGTTCACACCTGTAATCCCAGCACTTTGGGAGGCCGAGGCGGTCGGATCATGGGTTCCAGAGATTGAGACCATCCTGGCCAACGTGGTGAAACCCCGTCTCTACTAAAAGTACAAAAATTAGCCAGGCATGGTGGCAGGCACCTGTAGTCCCAGCTACTCAGGAGGCTGAGGCAGGAGAATTGCTTGAACCCAGGAGGCGGAGGTTGCAGTGAGCTGAGATTGTACCACTGCACTCCAGCCTGGTGACAGAGTGAGACTCCATCCCCCCTCCCCCCAAAAAAGAAAAGAAAAATAGAAAAAGGTGTTAAGTTTTTTTGTTTAATAGGTAGCTTGGGTTACTAGTGGATCTTTTTAAGGCTTATTCAGGCAATATACCTACATAGAAAGCCTAGGTGGTCATAAGGCTTACGTCATTTTTTTCCCCTTTTGAAGATCACATCTTGCACTGCCTCTGGCTCATGTCTAAAAGCCGTTGTTTTATATATTTTATTCATAATCATAGTTGTTTATGGTAGGAAGGCACATCACGATAGCTGCCAGGAATCTTCTGTTTTGCCTTCTTAGCCTTGCCACTGTTGATTAATCGTTGGATGAATCAGGTCAATGTTGTGAATTTAATCTTGATATTGGTTTATTAAAAATCTCATAAATGTGTATAATTATTAATGAAAAATAAAGTACATGGATGGACATGTAGGAAAATCAGCCGATATCTCTGTATTCAGTTGTGGAAAAAATAACAAAGTATATGCCCTTCTAGGGATAGATTAAAAACATCATTTCTAGTGAATTCTGCCATATTTCCATTAAGAAACTAAAATCTACATCTTTATAATTTTCTGGTTCCTTTTTATAATACAATCTCTAACAATAATACATTACATTGTACTTTTAAAGGTAAGGAAAAAACTAAAAAATTATTTCTATAGTTTCTATGATGAATTTGTGCTGATTCATCCACACTCTCTTTCAAGGCTACTCTTAGCTAGTAAGATATTTCTTCAGTGGAGAACACTGCAAAAGTGGAGCAAAATTAGTACAAGGAATTAAAATATTAACAACATTTTTATAGTTTCATACTTGCAAATTGCTTAGATGCTGATCTTCTAGGCGTTTCTGAGTTTCCTCCAGTTTAAGCTGGAACACATTTTTGCTAGTAGCCAAGGTTGCCCTCATGTTTTCATTCATTTCTTTATCATAATTGATTCTGGATAAAAGTTGTTTCTGATGTTTGTGATCATTTTTTGATACTGCTGAAGGCAAGGCAGAATCTATAGCTCTGTGAACCAGACATAGAAAGCGCTTAGTACATTTAAATAAAGTTAACTTCTTTCTATATGTATATATATGACACATTTGTGTAATATGTGTGTGTTTGTCCAGGTAACCACATATAAGGATATTGGAGAAATATATAGACATGTTAGAATGAGAATTTAAGGCAATCAATAGTAGAATAAAAATAGTTATGAGACTAAAGTGCCAGTAAAGAACTCCACCTTCATATAGGAATGCCTAGTAATTCATGGCTTTATTTATTATAACCTATCCCTCTATCATCTGGGATAAGGGTAGAAGTAATTCCTGTGTAGAGTTAGTCCTCAGGTCTTTAAGAGCATTCCTATATGGATAATAATACACTGCATTACCCTTCTTTCTGAGTTGATGTCATGGCTGGTAGGTTAGGAAAAAACTGTAACCCTAATAGTGTTGGTTGAAGATTCAAGCAGATAGAAAATATAAAAATTGCTTGTCGGGGTTGGCAGGAATTTCCTCCCTATTTAACTAGCTTTGGGAACTTGGATCTTCCTCAATGGAGGCCAAGTACTCACTTATTTTCAGTTATTTCAGGAATACAAATAGGAATATAAGTATGGTTTTTATGCCACAGAAGTGTACCCTTAATATAGAGCCTACCTTTACTATGCTAAAGGGTCATTCAAACATTTTCAGTGCATGACATCATTTTCTATTAGAATTTTGTATCTTCTGCAAACCTATAGCATGTTACATTTCAGTACACATATAAAGTGAAAGCAAAGAACTAAAGAAGATTTTTGGGGGAGGATAGGATGGGGATGAGACTATCATATAGCTGAATGCTGCTGCACTGAGGCTGGCAGTATGAATCCCAAGAGCATTTATTCCTAATTCAATTAAATTATTCTCACTTTAATGAGAATAAAAATGTTTTGGAAGGTGACGATGGTCACATGTGATATATACCTATTACCTATCTCCAATATCCATATATATCTTTATTTGGACAGACTGGAGTAGTCAAGGTCAAAGATTACTAGATTCTTAACTATCCCTTTGTGATCACACATTTAATCAGGGAGAGCAAGAAGGTATTTAATACAAGTTCCTGAACATTGAGAGTATGTTTCTGTCTCTTCCTTTTACACTTTCCTATTCTTACATAATCCTTCCCCTTCAGTCGCCCTTCCCAAACAAAATATTGCTATATCTACAAAATATCTAATAAACTCAATTTATTTACCTTTAAAGTTGTCGTCTGTCAACTTTTTCTTCTCTATTCCTTTCTTCTCTACTTCACTTTCTTCTCTTCTCTTCTCTACTTTCTTCCCCCAGTGAGGAGGATTGAAGGGGTGGATAGGAATAAAAGGAGATGGGGAGGTAGAAACAGAAGGAGAGTGAAGAATAGGGGGAAAGGAAGAGGAAATCATAAAGGAAGAAGAAACAGTAGAAATTGGAGAGAGAAAAGCTAAATAAGTTGGAGGCAAACTTGGAGAGGAAGATGAACGCAAAGGAGAGGAAAAAACAGGGATAGATGAAGGAGGTAAGGATGGAGAAGTAGAAGAGGAAGTCGAAGAAGAGGAAAGAATAGATGAGGAGGAAGAAAACGGTATACAGGCTGAAGAAAAGGATGTGGAAGTAGAAGGAGATGAAGGCAAAGAAGAAGATGGAGAATGACAGGGAGATGCAAGGGAGAGAACTGAGGCTGGCAGATGATCTGCAAAGGCCTTGGGCTGATTTGACAATGCTGTGGCTTGTGGAACAGATTGCTGGACTGACTGAAAAGGATCCAAGCTAGCAGGATGTGCAGGCAACGGAGTGACATAAGAAAGAGTGGGGACTGGTGGATGAGGGGAGTGACTGGATAAACAGGAAGGCTTCAAAACAGGGAGAGGTTCCAAAGGGGTTGGGGAAACAACCAGTTGAGCTGGAAGGGAACGACGAACAAGGGCAGGCATTAGAGTGGCTGTGGTGGAACGCTGTGCTGGAAGGAAATGTTTGGGTCTGAAAGTTTTGTAAAATAACTTGTTCTGTGAGTCAGGGTCAGGAATGATTGGAGACCTTTGGGGTGGGTGGGGTAGACGGCCAGGTGGGCAAGAAGGAATTGGTGCTGGTAGATGAGGGAAGCTGCTAGAAATGCTGGAAGTAGCTGGGGTTGGAGGACGAGGACGATATTTAATTGGGTAAGACAGTAATGGGACTGGTGCAAAGGTCTTTGGAAGAGTAGAGGGTACAGATGGATGGACAGGCAGTATATGGGGCTGGTGGGTAGGAGAAACAGTTGGGTAGCTAGGAAGAATTTGGAAGCAGTGGGACCGCAATGGGACCCGCGGAGGAGACAGTTGATCAGGTAAGTAGGGGTCAGGTGTGGAGACAGCTGGACAGGCAGGAATGGATCTGCACAGGTGGAAAAGCATTTGGACAGGCAAGTAGAGAGACAGCCTTATTAAGATTTTTTTTTTTTTGGTTTATTGGGCTGCCTCTAGGCTTTTGACTCATGTGTTGCTTTTTTTGTCCATAGGGTCCATGCATCATCTTCCTTTGATCAACCAGTGTCCTCTCACATGGACTGAAAAATGTACATAGCTTGTTCAGGTTCGCCATTTCTTATTTCTGGCTCTGAGAGTATTTTCACTTCTCAGAAGCCTTTTACTCATACAGATACAGGAATATGGGCTACACAATCTGGTGTAAAGCATGAGTTCAAAGGGAAAATAGAGGTCAATAGATAACTGCTCAACTCTGGCCAGATTTCTCAGTGTAGCACGTAGTTCAGGATCAACTGCCACACCACAAATACATGGATATTGGAGATAGATATCTAGCAGTATCATTTTATTGAAGTTTAACCATTTAATAAAGGAGACAATATATCCCCCTTTTACCTTACACCTTCCAGAATGGTCAAGCACATTAGTTTTATGATATGGATTTGGTGGTGATAGAAGACTAATTACTTCTTATATTTTTAACTTTACTCCCTTATTAATATTCCTATGTCTCACTATTTGCTGAAGCAGCTTCTATGTTCATGAGAACCTATTCTCTGATTTATCTTGGGGCTTAAGCACTAAATGCCCTGAATTTTGTCATACTTTTTTTTCTCTTTTACATGATCACATCGCCCACATCTTGTTTTTATCTACCACTAACATTTTCCACATTAGAATAATCTTACTGATATACTTCTGCTTCTTTGTAAGCGCCTTATTTCATGGCATTACTTTATTTCTTAACACATTTATGTTTACGTTCCACTGAAAATGTATTTTTAATATGATAGTAGTTTATCAATGATTTCAGCTTAATCAAATTTCCAATAAATAAAAATATGCCCACTAACCTAACACCTGATTCTTAATATTCCAATATCTCATATTTGTATAGAATTTCATAGTTTACAAAGCACTTTCATATACATTACTTAAGACTATTGGGTATCTGTGGAGCGAAGTCTAACTTTTTAATAAGTAAATCATAGTATTCTCACTATACATTGTATATACTTGTTGTTTTCCAAATACATAGAATTTATGTGATATATATATAAACATGCACACATAGATAGATATCATGAAGTCAAAGTCAAAATAGTATATTAAAATAACACGAAAACTAACTAGGTATTCTAATGCACAATGAAGATCATTTCTCGTAAAACAAAGACGATGTGTGTTATTTAATGATCCTAGCATAGACTTGCTGTAATCATATCTACATGTTTGCTACAGGGAAAACAAAGTTGTTCTGACAGTTTAACTCTTCTAAGACTTCAAGCAATTGCACACTGTTGAACAAGAAAAATGCCTATGCTCTTCTTCATTCTACATGAGTTTTTCAAAACTGAAAATATCTGGCCTGGCGCGGTGGCTCAGGCCTGTATTCCCAGCACTTTGGGAGGCTGAGGCGGGTGGATCACCAGGTCAAGAAATCGAGACCCTCCTGGCCAAAATGGTAAAACACAATCTCTACTAAAAATACAAAACTTAGCTGGGTATGGTGGTACGTGCCTGTAATCCCAGCTACTTGCTTGAACCCGGGAGGCAGAGGTTGCAGTGAGCTGAGATTGCACCACTGCACTCTATCTAGCCTGGCGACAGATTGAGACTAAAATATCCAATTAGCATGAAGTATAACAACTAATAGAAAAAAAAAAACCTGAAAGTGAAGAAGCCCTGTATAAAAAATGTATATTGCTTCTATATTAACTGGTTTAGAATTTTTTAAATTAGTCTAAATAAATCCTGGGACTCCCTCTAATTGTTTGTCATTTCTTTTCAGACAAGCTTTTCTATAGAGTACTCTAAAATTATATTGCTACATATAATGTGGTAGTAAATTATATTACTACCACAACTTCCACTTGTCTCTTAACCTGACTGTTATCTGGCTTTCACCTCTACCACTTCAATGTACTACTTTGCTTGTGGTTAACTAATTATCTAATAATTGCAAAAATAGGTACTTCTTGACCACTATCTTTCTTGATTTTAATTCCCTTGGTTTCCACATCACATTTCCTGTTTATTTTCTTACTTCTCTGGTTGTTCCTTCTCAGGCTCTTTCTTGAGTTCCTCTTTCTTGGCCTGTCCTTTATATATATAATTTTTTTCTTTGCCTGTCCTTTATATATATAAAATTTTTGAGTTATGTGACTTTCTTTTTTTCTTATCTATACCCATACTTCCTTTGTAATCTTACTTATACTGTCTTTGTGACCTTATCTATATTAGTGTGTGAGTAAAGGGTTAACAAAATCTTCTCCTTTTCTGTGGACCAATTCAACTTTGAGTTAACTTTCTAAGTCTATTTCTCTGGATAATTAGTAGGATTTAAGCTGTGTTACAAGGCACGTTGATTACAGTAAAAATGGCCTTTCATTGGTAAACCACATCTGGACGAAGAGGACTGCAAAGAAACCATAGATATCTGCTAGAAAGCTATAGTTTTGAGTTTCCTTGAGTATGATGATTCTTATTACCAGACATATCTCTTCCATGGGAGCATCATACGGAGCCATTACAAAAAACATTTGTTTCTGTTTAGAACACAGGGCCTTTTATCCAGAGTAGGTAGATGCCTACCCACTGTGATAATGTGAGCATTATAAGCCTTAAAGCTGAGCTGTCACTTATAGAGGGTAGAAACGTAGCAAAAACTAGCCCCTTAACTGCTTTGTGGCTTTCTATAAGGATTCATCCGATTGAAAAATGTTACCTAGTTGGCATGCAGTGTTTCCTGGTCTCTAACTGAAGCCAAACATAGCCTATTGCAGTTAAGGGAATTTGATTGTTTAGCTGAATCTAAGACTATCACTGGTGGATACTGCCATGACTTTAACTTTATTCATTCATCGATGACTGTCATATCTATATTCATGGCCCAGATTTCCTACTATAAGAAATTGGCTCTTGAATATCTCGTAAGTGTCTCAAACTCAAACATGTCATTCTCCTTCCAATTACTTCCTCCCCTAAACCTATTTATTCTTCCCTCATATTCATCAATTTTTTTTTTTTTTTACTGTGGCAAGAACACAACATGAGATCTACCCTCTTAACCTCATAGTCCTTATTTTGATAAATGGTTTTACCACTTATTAACTGACCAAATCTAATCTCTGGAGTCATCTTTGATTCTTTCCAGTCACTCCAGGTCTTATACAGTTACCAAAGCATATTGATTCTACTTTCTAAATAGCTTTCAAGAAGTCATCGTTTTCATCAACTAAAGTGCCATTTTACCTGATTTTTATACTTCTAGTGTTCCCCTTTTCTTTTCAATTCTGGCAACATTTCCAACCTATAAATATTGTGTGTTTGCTTAAAATCTTTCAGCAATTGTTTTTAAAACAAACTCCTTAACAAGACTCTTCATGATCTAACTCATGGCTTCCTTTCCAACCTATCTGCCCACAACTCTCTTCTTCTCACCGTACACATTAGCCAAACTGAGCTACTTGTGGCTCCCTTAACACAACATGCCTTTTATGATTCTATGCGTTTTTCACATGCTAATATTCCTTCTGGTTGAAGTTTCTTCCTGGTGTTTGTCTCAGATAAATATCCTCTGCATGTATCTAACTTCAGGCCACTTTATGCACTTTGAGAAGTGTTCACTCATGTTATGTCATGATATTTTTCCATTCAAAGTATTTACTGAATACCTCCAACATGATAGCACTGAATTAAGCACTACAGGGAATACCTGCATATGTAAGACTGAGACACTGTCCTTTAGAGTATTACAATCTGGCTGCGGGGACGAAAGTACACATGAAAATTAAGCAACAATATATACAATCATAATTTTCAAATCTATTCCTATAGCCTTGGCCTCTCACCTAACTGGTTAAATTATTTTTACACATTTCTACATGGATATTTGTCCCCTCAATTCAGAAGGCTCAAAGGGAATTTTAAAAAGTTAATCACATTCTCTTAATCATCAAGACTCAAAATATCAGTTGCTTTTGATTTTTTTTTTTTTGCTTTTTCCTATTTCCTTTGTCCTATACCAAACTCATCTATTCTTTTAATAAAATATCTTTTCTTTCTGCTTCCATTCTGTCTATTCTCCAATTCTGCTTCCTCCTCCTCTTCCTCATCTTCTTGTTCTTTTCTTTTTCCTTCTCCTTCTCCTTTTCCTTTTGAGACAGGATTTCACTCTGTTACCTAGGCTGGAGTGCAGTGGTGTGATCATAGCTCACTGCTGGGCTCAAGTGATCCTTTTATATCATCTTGAGTAGCTAGAACTACAGGTGTGTGCCAGCATGCCCAGCTAATTTTTACATTTTATGTATGTGTAGAGATGAGGTCTTGCTATATTGTCCAGGTTGGTCTTGAACTCCTGGCCTTAATCGATTCTCCTTCCTCAGCCTCCCAAAGCACTGAAATTACAGGTATGGGCCACTATGCCCAGCCTATACTTCAATTCTTATACTTCTAGTTGATCAATATCCTTAAACTCTTATTTCTTCATGTTACTTCTCTGCACTGTGAAAGCACATTATCTTCATTCTTTCTTCTCTCTCATCCTCTCACTACTCAAAACCTTTTATTATCAGATCCATCCTTTCTTCACTATACAAAATAGCACGGTTATGGTTTAGGCAGTAAGGATCTATCCCTCGGGTTATTCCAATAATTTCCTCTCTGGTCTCCTTGCCTCCAATTTGTCTCTATCTTCTCTATTCTCTAACATTTGCACCATTTATCTTTCTAAAATAATAAAGAGGATGCTCTCACTCCTTGCTGAAAAATCTCCATTGGCTCCCCACTGGTTACAGGATAAAGTTCACACTCACCTGCTAGACATACAAACATTTTACATCTGATCACAATCTACATTTCTAGATCATCCCCTGTCCCATCAGCAACACATCCTATAGCCCCGCCACTCTGAAAAAGTTCTATTTCCTCGGGGGTCTATGCCTTTCACAACACTGTAGTACTGAACATGCCTAAAACCCAACACATGCTTCTCTGATGAATCTTAACTCATTCTTTAAGACTACCTTCTACCTTCAATGCTGTACTTCTTTATTACTTTGCTAGTATTTCTGTAACAACCCCCAGTATGCAGTATTACATGTGTATTATGTTGTAAAGACCAACAAACAGTATTATAATGTAATTGCAAACCCTTGCTAGGCAGAGGACCATATCTCAGTCACAAGTGTAATCCATGCTAATCAATGTCCAACACAGAATAAGTACTTACTAAAATTCTACTCTACCTTTCTGGACTATAATTCTGTTGCTTATCACTTTAATATTCATATTTAAATATCATAAGATCTCTCTTAAGGGAAAAGCCATATATTGGCCATACATCTCCTCTGGCTATTGTCCTATCACTCTCTAACTTTCACAGCCAAACTAAACTTGTTATCCTTTTTGCTCTCCATTTCTCTTCAACTCATCGCAATTTATTTTCTGCCCCCACCACTGCACTAAAATTGGTCTGACAAAAGTTGCCAGTAACTTCTTTTGTTGTGAAATACAGTGCACACATTGTTTCTATGTTGGATATTCTCTGCCTCTCCAGATTCATTTGTCACATTTCTCTACTTGACTCTGCTCCAAGAGACTGAATCGTCCCTTGCTCTTTGATTTATGGCTGAGTTTGGCCAGTGGAAGGGACTAGAAGGAGAAACGAGGGTGACAGAAGAAAGAGGTTTTTGATAATTATTCCTCTGACTTTCTCCCTGCTGGGCTTGGTTTAGCAGTGGCTTACATTCCTCTCCCTAAGACCACAGCCTCCTTCTTCTACAGTCCAGCTCTTTTCAGTTCAGGTCTGTGTTGGTAATATTGACTTTGTGTCAGTTGTGGGGGTGCTTTACCATCCCTTGTTGGTTTTATAGTCCCTTACTTAACCTCTCAGTCACCTCTTTTAAGTGTGCCTCCTGTTTCCTGCCAGGATCCTGATTGACAGACATTATATGTCTGATTCTTTAGAAGTCATTCAATCTCTGTAAACTATTTTTTTCCCATGAAAATTTATCCTTCCCTAGTTTTCATGGTACTGACCTCTCCTAGTCCTATATGAGCCATTCTAGCCATTCTGTTTGCAAGCGTCTCTTTTTTTTCCACTTGCTTAAATGTTGCTGTTCTTCAGTGCTCATCACACACATACTCTCCATAGTTGACCATATGCATTACCATAGCTTCAAATGCCTTTAGCCTAAGTTTCTCTTGAGCTCTAAGCTATATAATTTCTACATTTATTGAAATATCCTCACCTTTCAATCCATTATCCACAATTGTTCACAATGGATTGGAATAATATGTTTAAAAAGAAAATTTCACCTTATCACCAATTTGTCTAAAATTATTCATTGACTCCTCTTAAACCCTCAAGGTAAAGTTTATACATCTTGGCATACAGATGCACTTATCCCTCCAATCTTGTATCTGGCAAAGCCATCTGTAGTTTGCATTCTATGATGTACACATGCTCTTACTCCAAGAGTATATCATGGCTTCGATTGCCCTTGGCTTTTGCACAGCTCATCTCTCTGTCTAAAATGCCATCTATTCACTTGTTCCAAATAACTACTATTTTCTTCAAAGCTTTGCTGAAGAATTCTCTGTACCATGAGGTCTTTCCTGAACTCTAATTAGGATCAAGAAGATACATTTACTTGTTCTTAGTCCTAATCAAGGGAACTATTGACCACAGATATTCTAAAAATGGAATAACATTATGCACAGGTAAAATATTAACATAATTTATTGTCTGAATTGTAGATGTTATTTATATAAATGAATGTTATATATTATTGTAATTACTCATTTGGCACTATTCTATATTTCTGAAGCATGATTTCACTTATCTTTTAGATTATACACTAGGGATTATATTTTACAATAGTATATACTTCTCCATATCCCCTTATAATGCCTGATCTACTTCTATACATATAGTAGCGTTAAGAAATGTTTGGAATAAATAAATGGAAGATACAGGATGTCCAAGGGTACCCACTCGTTGATTGGTCTATCCTATTACTTATAGATGATTCACTTATGCCATCCTGTAGAAGAACCAGGAGACTCTAGCCTTTTCAAGACATCCAAGATAGATTTTTAGTGAGGAAAAACCCATTTCTACCATAAAGTTACGCTTTTTACCTACATTTGTTACAATTCAACATAATTTTTCTCTTCTCAGTAAAGATATTAAATTTTAATCAAAATATCAGTATCAATATTTAAAGTGTTTTGATGATATATGTTCCACAAAAAATTATTTAACATACATAGTATTTTGTAACACCAAAGACTTTAAGACAACAAATTGGAATTCTGACCTATTCTTGGAGCAATTTACATTCTACTCTACCTCAATTTAATCTGTAAAAATAAAATAATAAACTCTAAAACAGAGGTGAGGAATAGCTGATGAAAAGGCTGACAAGCACAGCAACTGGATGGTTATACAATTATTGTAATAACTGTATACAATAATCATAAATTACTTACCTCCAGTTTATTGTTGGTCTATGGGAAAAGGGAAGGTTTACTTCTGATTTTAAGTTGGATTCCTGAATTTGTTTGAGGGCCTCTTCTAATGGAGGAACTGGTTTCCGGAAAACTAAAGAGATAATAAAGACCAAAGAGTGCTGAATCACTTTATCTTCAGTGGTATTTTTACATCTAATTTAATTGGTTAATGACAAAATATTACTTTAAAACTTTTGTAAAAAGAAAATATTTTCAGAATAGTGTAAATACTTTAAATTTTGACATTCACTTCCCAAAAGAGAATGTGTTACCTCAAAGTTTTCATCACCACTTTTAAGAATATTTATCAGGAAAAAAGAGACTCTGAGAAATGTCCAGGCTCTTAATCCTGGCATGCAAACTCCCCTATATTTGATCTCATAGTGGTATAAATTTCTGACACTATTTATAAATATTCCTATGAAGAAAAGGGGAACATACAAAAACACCAACTAACATTTACTGAGCACTTAAGTTACAGACCTTATTTTTAAGCACTTAATACACATAAACTATTTAACCCTCGCTATGGCCTATGAGGTATATTTGAATTTTACAACTGAGGAAACTAAAGCATATAGAAGCAAAGTAACTTGCTCAAGGTCATACATTATTATGGACACTCATCCATATACTGTCCTGTACAACGTTTAATATAACCCTATGTCCTATATATATCCACTTTCTCAAAGCCTTCCACTGTGCACTTTGGTACTCAACATACTCTATTTTCCCCTACTTCCCTCTAAATATTGTCTTCTCTTTCTTGTTCAAGTTGAAGCATAGCTGTCTTTTAAAGACATCAATTCTCCTACAACCTCCTCAAATAGAGACATTATTTTCCTCCCATCGTAGACTATAAATACACTATGCTATCTATACATAGTATCTATAGTGTATCATATACTATAAATAACTCAAGGCCTAGAAATAGAGTGAGTGAATTTCTGGCTTTAGCTCTTCGTGAGTACTTCCAAACTATCTTCCTCTTTTCTCCTTTAAAACACCGATATGTCATCAGACTTTTCAATTATTACAATGTTTGTAATTTATTTAGAATGTTTAAGTAAAAACAGTATGTTATTATGTAAGGTTTAGTTCAAACTTGAACTCTAGAGACAATCCATTTCCCTAATCAACTGATGATTACATGAAGAATGCAAAGCTATAGGATAGTCTGCTGATATTTCGCATCATAAAGGATGCATCTATGAAAGTAATCAATTAATTTAAAAAGTATTTATTGAACGTTTAAAATAAGGTTTTCTGCTAATTTATAGAGGCACTGTTCTCGTTCTAGCCTCTCTTCCACCACTTTTTTTTTTTTTTTGACGGAGTCTTGCTCTGTCACTCAGGCTGGAGTACAGTGATGTGACCTCAGCTTACTACGACCTTCGCCTCCTGGGTTTTCAAGCAATTCTCCTGCCTCAGCCTCCCTAGTAGTTGGGATTACAGGCACCCGCCTCGATGCCTGGCTAACTTTTGTATTTTTATTAGAGATGGGGTTTTACCGTGTTGGCCAGGCTGGTCTTGAACTCCCAACCTCAGGTGGTCCACCCGCCTCGGCCTCCCAAAGTGCTGGGATTACAGGTGTGAGCCACCGTGCTCAGCCTCTTTCACCACAATCAAATTAGTAACTAAATCCTATTGATTATGTCTATTTTTTTATTTTTTTGAGATAAGGTCTGAGTCTGTTTCCCAGGCTGGAGTGCAGTGGTGTGATCTTGGCTCACTACAACCTCCGCTTCCTGGGCTCAAGTGACCCTCCCACTTCAGCCTCCTGAGTAGCTGGGACTACAGGCATGCACCACCATGCCTGGCTAATTTTTGTATTGTTTGTAGAGATTGAGTTTCATCATGTTGCCCAGGATGGTCTTGAACTCGTGAGCTCAAGCCATCTGCCTGCCTCGGCTTCCCAAAGGGCTGGGATTACAGGCATAAGCCACCTCAGCTGGCTGTGATTATATCTCTTGAATAAGCATCTCTGGTTGGGCACAGTAGCTCACGCCTGTAATCCCAGTACTTTGGGAGGCCAAGGAGGGCAGATCACCTGAGGTCAGGAGTTCAAGACCAGCTTTGCCAGCATGGTGAAACCCCATTTCTACTGAAAATACAAAAGTTGACTGGGCATGGTGGAGGGCACCTGTAATCCCACATACTTGGGAGGCTGAAGCAGGAGAATCTCTTGAACCTGGGAGGTGGAGGTTGCAGTGAGCCGAGATCGTACCACTGCATTCCAGTCTAGGTGAGAAGAGCAAGACTCTGTCTCAAAAAAAAAAAAAAAAAAAAAAAGAAAGAGAAAAAAAAGCATGAATATGGTAACTCTTATCTCTTACACTCAATGCACTGCTTTAATTTAGGAGCTTAACATCTCTCACCATAATTATTTAAATAGTATCCTACTAGTCTACTTACTTTAGTAAGTCTCTTCTTCAATCGATATTCCATCTTGTAACTATAATTATCTTTTTAACAACTCTAATTACATAAGAGACCCCAAGTTCCCCACCTCATATGCATTTTCTCTTTTTTCCTTATAGACCCTATATAGTTAGGGGTAGCAATATACCCACATTAAAAAAACTATTTTTTTCAGACTCCCTTGCAAATAAAGTTGCCAAGCAGAGATCTCAGAGGTGCACCTTTTTTTCCTGTCCTTTCTTCTTGCCTAGAACACTGCTGATAGTTGAGCTCTGGCAGCTACCATGTGACCATGACAGTGAGGATAAAAACCATATACTAAAGACTGTTGAGCCGAGTGACAGATGATCCTTCTGTCTCTCAACTCAGTATAATCAACAAACCAGCTCGTGACTGCCTACCACAGAACTCCATATTATACGGGAGAAAAATAAACTCCTATCATGTTGAAGCTATTGCTATTCTGCACAGTTTTACTAGCTGCTCTTATTAATAGTAATATTACTAACACAGCAATGGCTTGCTTTCTCATTAAAAAAACTGTAAGTGGACTGTATTTTGCATAAAGATGAAATTCCTGGCATGGCATATAAAGTTCTATGAGAACTGGCTACCTTTATTTTTTCTAGCTTCATATCCATTTTCTTCTTTTTTTCCCCATCCTATGCTTCAGATACACTGACATACATAATTTATTTGTACAAGCTGTTCTTTTGCCTGGGATGTCCTTTTATTTTCTGTTTGCTTCGCAATATGCTCATTTGTTAAGATCTGACTTAGTCATTTTTCCAAGAATGATGTCCTTGAGGTCCTGACATAGGTTTAGTGTTCTTTCCTCTGTGCTCTCACGGCACTTTACACACTCTGCTACCATAGCAATTATCATTACATTATTGACATTGCTTATACCACTCTCATCTCCAAAATAGGTTGTGAGATCTTTAATGGTAGAATGCAATTAGATTTTTCTGTATCTCAGCTTAGCCTAAGGCTAAGTACAACACAGTATACCATAAGTTTGCTGAATACATAAAGGTTCTGCTTATCACTTTTCTTTATGAAGTTTTGACATACTGTTAATTGTCTTACTATTTAAGGTACTAAAATGTAGATATAATACAAAAGAACCAACTGTAATCTTATTTAAATTCTTAAATGGTTCCAAGTCTTTATCTTGTTGGATTATATTACTCTGCAGACTTTCTTTTTGTTCTGCCAGTCTCTCAAATATGAATTTGAACCAAACCATTAAAAAATACTAGAATAAATGTGACACTAATTTTCTGAACCCAAACGTTAAATTTTCTTTGTACGAAGCTACTTACCAAATCAATTTTAAAAAGACAAAACATCATAACCAGTTGGAAGCCAATTCAAACTGTAAGTTTCAGAATTTAGTAATAGAGCCAACAGTATTCTCTGAATTAAACCTGAATCAAATAACTGTTTTTCATTTGGTTAAAGTGCTTTTACTCAAAAGTTATATTGGTCATTTTAGTTTATTTCCACTTCATTTCTTCATTTATGATTTTATTGTCTACTCAAGTCAAATAAGATTAAAACTTCAATTTTTGTTCTCATATTGTTCTAGAAATTAAGGCACCTGCTTTCCTCCGCTGTGAAAGAGGAATATGGGCACGCTGGAATTTTTCAGTAACTTCTTCAAACTTCTGTTTTCTTTGTTGAAGTATTTGTTCTCTAATTTGGTGTTCTTTTTCTTCTTGTTCTTTTCGTTTTTCCTCAAAAGCTCTATATTTAAAACACAAAGTAGGCAACAGAAATAGGTGGTAAGTTTAAAAAATAGTTTCAAAATGATGCATTTATTATATAACAATGTTTTCATATTTCAAAATTTTACTTAAAAATAACATATTTTAAATTTTTTAAAACAAATGTTTGCCAAAGACTTCTTTCTTTGTAAATGTAATTTCAGAACTTTATCCAGGTCTCTTGCAACTAAGAGAAGATTCTCTAATGCGTCCCTTTCTAATTTCTGACAGGTCTGCATACCTATTCCCACTTGCAAACTGTCCTGTGGAAAAAACCTTTTCTAAGGAAGCTATGCCATTTTCTGTAATGTGAAGAATGAATTCATTAGTGAAAGAAGTAACTTTGAAAATTATGAGGTATTCAATAAAATCTGTACATTTTTTTCTTTTGGACCACAAGTTTAAAATTGGCTGTCATTTTAAGTTGGAACTGTGCTAAAAATTCAGGAAATTTACATAAAAATGTGAATTTCCAGTTTCTCTTCAAAATTTGGAAGAGCTGGCAAATCTGGATTCTTAATCACACATAGCTCCAAACACCTGCCCCAATCCCTGCCATTCCCTATTTTTCTTAACTTTCTTATTTCATTTATTTCTGATTGCTCCCAGACACTTGAAATTTATGTTCTCTAGTTTAAGCTGTACTGTCTGAAAAATTGATTTTGTCCTTGGAAGACTCTGTGTGTGTGTGTGTGTGTGTGTGTGTGTGTGTTCGCACATGTGTGTATGATTCAATAATTATTTGCTGGAAAATGAAAAAAAAAGAAAAAAGATGAGCCTACAAATCACTGATAGAGAAACCTCCAAAGGGAACTCCTTAGAATGCATGGGGTTAGGAGATGGTTGGTAAGAACTCTTTTAGAATTTTTAGTGCCATAGGTTACTATTAACCATCTTTCTAAAGACCTCTCCTGGCTAGAACATTATTCTACTCTAAATAGCTCCGATTAAGGGAGCTATATATACTTTCAGGTGATAGAGAACCATAGATCTCCAAGTGGTCCAACATATGAGATAGGTAGAATGTAGTGATATAGCACCAGAGGTGGGGGAGAAGATTTTTTAGCTCCCTAAACAATCTCCTTCAAGAATCTCCCCAGGTCAAGATAAGAAGTTGCTTTTACCATTTGATTCAACATAATATTAGAAGTTGTAGCCAGAACAAGTAGGCAAGAAAAAAAAAAGAGGCATCCAGACTAGAAAGGAAAAAGTAAAATTAACTCTAATCCAGATGACATAATCTTATATTTAGAAAACCCTAAAGATTCCACCTAAAACCATCACTAATAAATGAATTCAGCAAAGTTGCAGGATACAAAATCAAAACATATAAACCAGTTGCATTTCTATACACTTAACAATGAACAATCCAGAAAGGAAATAAACAATCTTAATTTACAATAGCACAAAAATGCTTAGGAATAAACTTAACCAAGGAGGCAAAAGACTTATACACCAAAAACTGTAAAACATCACTGAAATAATTTTAAAAAGATGCAAATAAATGTAAAGACCTACCATGTTCATGAATTCAAAGAAGATATCGTTAAGAAGACAACACTACTCAAAGCTACCTTCAATCTATTCAATTCCTCAAATCCCAATGACTTTTTTTTTCTTTGCAGAAATAGAAAAATCCACTTTAAAATTTACATACAATGTCAAGGAACCCTGAATAGCCAAAAATAATATTGGAAAAAAAAAAAAAACAACCCAAAACGGAATGTTTCACCCTTCCTGATTTCAAAACTTACTACAAATTTATGGTAATCAAAGCAGTGTGGTACTGGCATAAAGATGGACACACAGACTAATGGAATGAATAGAGAGCCCATAAATAAACCCTCTTATATATGGTCAAATGATTTTCCACAAGGATGCCAAAACCATCTAATGAGAAAAGGACAATCTTTATAGAAAATTGTGTTGGATATCTGGATACTGCAAAACAATATAGTTGGACTCTTACCTTACAGCACATATAAAAATTACTCCAAAGTGGATCAAATATCCAAATATAAGAACTAAAAATTCAGAAGAGAACATACAGAAATAGCTTCATGATACTGGGTTTGACAATAATTTCTTGGTATCACACTAAAAGCACAAACAAAAGGAAAAATAGATAAGTTGAACTTCATCAAAATTAAAAACTTTTGTGGATCCAAGGACACTATCGACAGAGTAAAATGGCCACACAGGAAATGAGAGAAAATATTTCCTATCACATATCTGATAAGGATTGATATCAAGAACTTCAACAACTCAACAACAACAAAAACAACCTATTTAAAAATATGGGCAAAAGACTTGAATAGAAATTTCTCTAAAGAAGATATACAAATACAAACACATGAAAAGATGCTCAACATCATTAATCATTAAGAAAATGCAAATTAAAACCACAATGAAATGCCACACCCCACCAATTAGGATGACTATTATTTAAAAAACAAAACAAAATAAAAAATAGGAACTATTGGTAAGGATGTAGAGAAACTGGAATTCTTATGCATTGCTGGTAGAAATGTAACATGGTGCAGCAGCTGTGGAAATTGGTATGCTGATTCTTCAAAAAATTAAACATAGAATTACCATAAGATAAAAGAGTTTCACTTTGAGGACTACATCCCAAATAAGTGAAAACAGGGACTCAAAGAGATATTTGTATATCCATTTTCATAGTAACATTATTCATAATAGCCAAAAGGTGGAAGCAATCCAAGTGTTCATAAATGGATGAATGGATAAACAAAATGTGGCATAGACATACAACGGAATTTTTTTCAGTCTAGAAAGGAAGAAAATTCTGGCACGTGCTACACATAAATGAATCTTGAAAACATTCTGCTAAGTGAAATAAGCCAGTCTCAAAAGGACAAATGTTGTAAGATTTCACTTTAAATGAGGTACCTACAGTATTCAAATTCATAGAGACAGTAGAATGGGGTTTACCAGCTGGTGGGGAGGGAAGGATGGGGAGTTAGTGCTTAATGGGTACAGAATTTCAGTTGGGCAAGACGAAGTTTTGGAGATGGATAATGATGATGGTTACACAACAATGTGAACGTACTTAATGTAGTCTTTGAAGACAGACAAAAAAGAGATTAAATAGAGAGTCATAATAGAGTATTCTACTTTCTGTTGGGAGGAAGGAGGCACAGCTTGCTTAGCAGAAGCTAACAGAGTCAACTTAAAAAGTTCCAAATTCTACATTCATATGCTCTTGAGATTAAAATAATGTGTCAAGCAGATAAAATCACATGTCAAGCACTCCTGTGGTAGCCATAGTCACTCTCCAAACATAATGTTCAATGAAGCAGGATTATGTAGTCCCCTCCCCTTTAATCATTGTGGCCCTGTGACTTTCTTATTACCAACAGAATGTTATGGAAGTGATACTGTGTGACTTACCATGCTAGAATTTTGCAGTTTCCAACTTGGACTTCTGGAATACTCACTCCAGGAAACGCCCAACCCCATGTAAGAATTTTAGTGCCTTTGGGATCACCATGCTGAAAAGAAGCCCAAGCTAGCTAACAGGCAAGACAGCATTGGAGAGAGATAACTGGCTTGGTTCCAACTGTTCTAGCCTTCTCAGCCTAGCACAAGACATGTGACTGAAGAAACTATCTTGGATATCCAACGAAGTGGAATCTTCAGATAACACCAACCACAGCACAAATCTGAGTGCAATAGCATGAGACTTCCAAGGGAGAATAAACCAGCTCAGCCATGCAACACAGATTTTTAATAAGCTGTTTTAAGCTACTAAATTTTAGGGTGGTTTGTTATAGAGAAGCAAATGACCAGAATAATAACTTTAAGTCAGTATATTAAAAACCAGTTAACATTTATTTAGTAGAGATGGGGAGAAATGTTTATTAACAAAAATGGTTTACTTTCTTCTTTATGTTATTTTAAAAGGATTACATCCATTTATTATGTATGCTTTTCTGAAGAATAAAACTTTTTTTGATTTTAGAAATTAGTTTTATGATATTAAAATCTTCCTAGCAAATAGCACTACATCATGCATTATTCAGTTTCTGAGTATCAGTGCACTGCAACTGCCAACTTAGGCAACTGTCGTCTTTATGGCTCATGGCTGATAGTGCGGCATGTAAGTGCATAAAACAACTTATACCTATGACATTTTTTAAAACAGAGATGACTGTTCCAGCGATTTTTTTTGTACTATTGTATTTTTCTTTTAGAGCACTATCTACTTTACTGGTAATGAGAACAATTTACATTTATCTAGTTAGGTAAGGAAGGAATCTTAGTCAGCTGATATGTATAACTGATTTATGTTAGTGATATTTCAGTGATCCTTACAGATTTGTTTCCTGGGCAAATGCTTTGATGGTCTGTCCTTTAATATGGCTGATATGGAGCTAACTCTAGACAAAACTGTATATCTGAGAGTTGGTTTGAGAAATCCATGGCTGCCTAGATGCTCAGGGGAATTTGTTAAATCGTAAGTTTATAAGCCTTCCTCTAATTAAAGTATTTGAAGTCGTTTGGTAATATCTCGTATCTGAGTTATCAAAAAAGACACTAAACATTTATTCATATTGCAGACACTCATGAAAACAAGGAAACAAAAGTTATTTGTTTAATATTTCAAAACAGGCAACATGAATTAACAACTATCTCACTGGTACTGAGTGAAATCATGGTAAACTAAATTATTAGCTTGCAAGTAGGGCAAAATCTCAGACCTTTCACAGTTTCTGACTTAGCACTTGCTGGAATGGATACTAAGTAAGACCCAATTGCAAATATACACGGGCTGAAGACCTAAGAATGAAAAAGCTTGAAAAATTTATTTGACTACATTAATATCAGATCAAGTTTTTGACTATGTATTAATATCAGACAAATTTATTAGAGTGCTATTAATATTGGACTTTAAGAAATGGAGTATTACTAGAGATAAAATACAACATTTCATAATGATAGAAAGGTCAATTCATCAGGAAGGCACAAAAATTATATAGACATATGAACCTAATAACAGATCTTCAAAATACATAAGGCAAACACAGAACTAAAGATAGAAACGGACAAATCCACAATCCTAGCTGCATATCGTAACATTCTTTCTTAGAACAACCGGACAAAAGTGTCAGTAAGAGGCCGAACGTGGGGGCTCACGCCTGTAATCCCAGCACTTTGGGAGGCCGAGGCGGGTGGATCAGGAGGTCAGGAGATTGAGACCATCCTGGCTAACACCGTGAAACCCCGTCTCTACTAAAAAAGTACAAAAAATTAGCCGGGCATGGTGGCGGGTGCCTGTAGTCCCAGCTACTCCGGAGGCTGAGGCAGGAGAAGGCGTGAACTGGGGAGGCGGAGCTTGCAGTGAGCCGAGATCGCACTACTGCACTCCAGCCTGGAAGACAGAGTGAGACTCTGTCTCCAAAAAGAAAAAAAACAGAAGTATCAGTAAGAATACAGAATATTTGAACAACGCTATCAGCTACATCAATCTAGTTGATATTTATAGAAGAGTAATAATTTATACCCAACAATAATACAGTCTTTCCCCAAGTACACCATAAAAATCTAATGCTGAGCCATAAAAGAAGTGTTAATGAATTTCATAAGATTTAAATCGTACAGAGTATGTTCTTTGACCAAAACACATTTACATTAGAAATCAATGACGATATCTAGAAAAGCTCCAAATAACTGAAAATTAAAGAAAAAATGAAAACACTGTACTAAATAAACCACGGATCAAAGAAAAAAATCTAAAGAGAAGTAAAAAAAAAAACATTTTGAATGACATAAAAATGAAAATACAGCATACTGAATTTGTTAAATGCAGTTAAAAGAGCGTTTGGAAGAAAATTTATATTTAATTTAATTTAATTTTATTTTTTTGTAGAGATGGGGGGTCTTGATTTGTTGCCCGGGCTAGTCTTGACTCCTGGCCTCAAGAAATCCTCCTACTTTGGCTTTCCAAAGTTCTGGGATTACAGGCAGCGAGCCACCATGCTTGGCCAATTTATAATTTTAAATGCTATATCAGAAAAGGGGAAAGGTTTAAAATCAACGACTTCAGTTTCCACCTTAACAAGATAGAAGATGAGCAAATTTATCCTGAAGAAGAAAGAATCTAATAAAAAGAAAATAAACTGATGAAATAGTAAGCAAAAAAATAGAGAAAACACAGACAAGTTGCTTTGGAAAATGTTAAGAATATTGATAAGTTCCTAGCAAGAACAATGAAGAAAAAACGGGAAAACAAAAATTAATAATATCACGAATGCAAGACAGGATATCATTACAAATACCACAGGCCTTAAGAAATAACAGGAGAATATTACAAACAACTTTATACTAATAAATTCAACAACTTAGGTAAAATGGACCAATTTCTTAAAAGAAACTACTTTCCAAAACTGACACAAAAGACAATAAAATATGAAAACCTCTACACATTAATAAAATGTAATTTATAATTAACAAGTTTCCCACAAAAAAACTCTAGTTTCAGATATAATTTTTTTTGGTCAAACATTTAAAAAAGAAACGACAATCATATACAACCTTTTTCAAAATATAGAAGTGCAGAAAACACTCCCCGCCATGTTTTATAAGGCCAGCATAACTATGATTCCAAAACCCAACAACACATTACAAGCAAAGAAATTTATAGCCCAATATCTCTCATCGACATTACACAAAAATCCTTCACAAAATACAGGTTAAGCATCTCTAATCCACAAATCCAAAATCTGAAATGCTGCAAAATTTGAAACTTTTGAGCACTGACATGAAGACTGAAAGTCTGCCTTTGTTTGCTGTTGTTGTCGTCTGACAGCTGATACAGGTATTCTGGTGATGCTACTGTACTGGTTCATTACCTTAAATACATTACTTTTTCATTGTGTTAATGTTATCTGTTATATATTTTACTTTTAAGTAGTTAAGTGTGAATAAGTACAAGAAAATGATTGCTTATGAGTAGCATATAAATTCAGACTCTGGAATGATGGTGATGACCAAACAACCACAGATTGTCCACATGGCTGACTGAGATAATGACACTTTTGCTTTTTGACGGTTCAGTGTACACAAACTTTGTTTCATGCACAAAATTATTTAAAAATATTACATTAAAATTACCTTAGGCTATGTGCATAAGGTGTTTATCAAACATAAATGAATTTCATGCTTAAACTTGAGTCCCAATCCTGATAACTCATTATGTATATGCAAATATTCCAAAAGTTAAAAAAAAATTAAAATCCACCACACTTCTAGTTCCAAGCATTTTAGATAACGAGCATTCAATCTGTATTAGCAAATAAAATCCAGCAATTTATAAAAATAACATCATTACCAAATGAGGGTTATTCATGGAATGCAAAATTAGTGAATTTCACTATATTGACAAAAAAGAGGAAAGCGATATGATCATCAAAATAGATTTAGAAAAACTATTTGACAATATTCTATGCACATTCATAAAAATTCTCAGCAAACTAGGAATGAGAGGAAACTTCTTCAATCTGATAGCGGGCACCTACCCAAATTCCCTAGCTAGCAGCATAGTTAATGGTGAAATAGTAAATACTTCCCCAAAAGGTAGAAGGCAAAGAGGGTTACTTATACTACTTCTATTCCCCAATTGCACTGGAAGTACTCCTAGAAAGTTCACTGAGACCAACAAAAAAGTAAAAGCCATATTGACTGGAAAGACAGACATTATATTCTCTTTATTTGCAGATGATATAATTATATAACTAGAAAATCATAAGGAATATATAAAATAACTCCTGGAACTCATGAGAAAATTTAACAAGTTCTTAGAATACAAGGTCAATATAGAAAAATAATTTGTATTTCAACATATAAGCAACAAACAATTGAAAATGAAATTTAAATCATTCATAAAGCATTATAAAATACAAAATACTTAGGAGTCATTTAACAAAGACATGCAAGACTTCTGCATTGAAACTAGAAAATGCTGCTGAGAGAAATTAAACAAACAAACAAACAAAAAACCCCAACCAAAATAAAGGGTTGGGGGAAGAGAAGAGACAAGCTATGTTCACGGATTTCATGGACTGCAAGACTCAATTTTATTAATGCAATTAGAATTGTTATCAAGTCTGTCTAAATTTATCTACAAATTCATCACAATCCTACTCAAAACCAGGCAGATCTATTTATAGGGAAAAGTAAAAATACCTAGAATAAGCAAAACTATCTTGAATCAAAACAAAATCGGAGGCTACACACTATCTTATTTCACTATAAAGAAGTGGTTCTCAACTGAGGAAAGTTTTGCTCCTTCCCCCTCAAGTAGACCTTTGACAATGTCTAGAGACATTTTAAATGGTCATGACTGGGGTGTGCTACTGGTATTTAGTGGACAGCAGGCAAGGGTGCTACTAAACATCCTATACTTCATCCTGAAATTCCTATATGGTAGTCCCCCCACAAGTAATTATCTTATCCACAATGTCAATAGTACTGCTGTTAAGAATTCCTACTATAATGCTACAATAATCAAGACAGTGTAGTATTAGTATAAGAGTAAATAGACCAATGGAACAAAATACAGAGCACAGAAGTAGACCCTCCATTGATTTTCAAAAAAGGCATCAACGCCACTGATGAAAGGAAATTATTTTCCAACAAATGGTGCTAGAGCAACTAAATACACTTATGTGAAAAAACTACTCAACCCTTATATCATACTACACACATATAATTTGAGTTGAATGATAAAACTAGACTGAAAATCTGTAAGTCTGAACTTCCCAGAAGAAATCAAGAAGACTAGCTTTATGACCTTAGGGTGGACAAAATGTCTTAGAGAAGACACAACAAGCACTAGCCATAGAACAAAAAATTGATAATTGTATGTCATCATAATGTAAAACTGCTCTTTGAAAGATTTCATTAAATAAACGAAAAGGCAAGCCACATGTTAGAAGAAAATACTTGCAATATATATCTGTGACGAAGAACTTGTACCCAGAATATATATGTATCTTACAATTCAACAAGAAGACAAACAACCCAACTTAAAACATGGACAAAATATTTGAACAGATATTTCATAAAAAACTTAGGAATGGCACATCAGAGAAGTGTAAACTAAACCCAATTTATACATACTGTATGGCTAAAATTAAAAAGGCTGACTGGGAAGGTTATAAAGCCACTGGGACTCACATGCATTGCTGGAGGGTGTGTAAAAAAGGTCAGACCTTTTGGAAAACTGTTTGACACCTTCTTATATGTTAAACATACACACAAAAAAGCAATTCTACTTTTAGTTTACTCAGAACAAATAAAAATGTATATCCACAAAAAGATTTCCTACTTATGGATTCTCTCATGTTTTACCATTTTGGTTATAATTATCCTTCTGCCAGCAGCTTTATTACTAGTCCCAAATTAGAGTAACCTAATGCCTATCAATAGAAGAATGGATAAATAAATTATGATATATTTTTACAATGGAATACCATTCAGCAATAAGAATGAACTAATACATGGATGAATCTCAACAGGAAAAATTAACTCCAATGATAGGAATTATAACAGTGGTCACTATGAAGGATGGAGATTGACTGCAAGAGGTTTGAGGGTATATTCTGGGGAATGATAATGATAGACTATAGAGTGTAAAGCTCAGTTTGAACAGAAGTGAGAACATGAGGGGATGGGATTAACAGATTAACAGAAAAAGGGTAATAAGATAAATGGATTGGAGGACCTGGTGGGGTTTTAGAACTGTTGAATTCAGGGTACTAGAGGAACTGACATGGAAAAATAGGAGACATAGATCAGAGATTGAGATGACTGAAATTGAGATTTTGGAGGTGAAGTAGTAATTGGTAATAGTTGAGGTGATGTGCCATTGAATGGGTGAAGTTCAAGAAAATGACAAATCATTAGGCTGGATGAATGGTCTATGCGGACGCTAAAATCACAAAGAATGATCACTAGAATAGTGGTAGGGAGACAAAAAGAGCCAAGTTGCTAAAATTTTCAAGGAATGACACAGAGGATCTATAGATGACTGCAGTTAGGAAAAGGAGGGGTAAGCAGTATATTTTGATGGCATGTGCTTGAAGAGAGCTGGAGGATTTTAGAGAAAAGGGAGAGCAATGGCCAGAAATGACAACAAAGAGCAAAGATGACACCTTTATATCTATCTTTGAGTATCTTCACACTTTCCATGATATCACTTTCTACCTCCCTCTCACATCCTTTATCATAGAGTAAACAGAAGCTATAAGCACAGACCTTATCATGTATCCAAAAAAATACTTCATCCATGTTTTCCTCAATTTGGGGTTCTAGAAACAATTTCTAATATAATCACATATCTTCAGTTGCTTTAAGTCTTAATTGTTTTGGGGGGTTCTTGGGGGTGAAAGTTTCCCATGTTTACTTTCTTCCCAAAAGCACTGTGCATGTGAGCATTTATATGATTGGCATTTATATTTTGGATAGAGGGATACTATCAGGGTGCTAGGGACTGATTTGGAAAGAATGTTTGGGAGAAGGCTGTTGGCAAAGCAAAGTTTGTCATTACATATAAGGTGACCTGTGAAAATGATCATCATTCATTACAAGTGCTTAGTATGGTCAGGTACTATAAATGCTAAGTATTTTATATGTATTACCTTGTTTTATCCCACAGCAGTTCTCTGAGGTAAGCATTTTACAGACAAAAAACTTGAATCTTAAAAAGGTTAAGTAACTTGTGCAAGGCCACATAACTATTAAGTGGAAGAACTGGGAGTCTAAACTAGGCAGCCTGATTCTATCTGGTTTTAAATGAGTATACACTATGTAACAACCTTTCCGTAATTTTTTTTTCTTGAAAGCACTTTCATCTCCAACTTCCACACATAACATGAATTTGTTTTCCCATGGAACCCTAAGCTTAACCTTACCATAGGATTTATCTCACTATATTGTAATTATTTACTTTTCTGCATTGCTTATCAGACTCTAAGTATCATAAGTTCAGTGTCTGTGTCAGCACATAGCATAGGGCTCGGAATACAGCAGCATGCAATACCATTGTCAAATGAAATAATTAATTGCATTTTAACTGTCTGTCTTCCCCATGATACTCTCCAAGTTCATTGAGTGCAGAGCCTGAAATTTTAATTTCTGGAATTCCTGTTCCTAACACAATGCTTTGTATCTGGTAGATGCTTAATAAATAATTGTTTAATAAATGTTTGACTATATGTCAACTTCAAATATAATCAGAGCACTTTTAAAAGCCGTTATCTATTATTTTGATTTAATAATGTATATGTTCAGTATATAACAGTAAGTACAACAGATATGGTTCAGGCAGGTATTTATTATCTAGCGAGGCAAGCTAACAAAACCAAGTAAACAAAGAATTACTAATTGTCATAAGTGCTAGGAAGTAAAGAAACTCTAGTTTGAGATAGGGAGCCAGGGGAACCCACTTTAAATAAGGTAAACAGAGAATATTTCTCTGGAGATATTTAAGCTAAAAAACTCCAAATACACATGGGAAAATCATTTTAAAAATGGGGAAAAAAGTGCTGTAGGCAGAAACAGTATGCAAAGGCCCTGAGTTGAGAGGGAAAAAAACTTGGCATGTTTGAGAAATTGAGAAAATAACCACCAACTCAGCAATATTTGGCAATGATGAATGATGGATTTCCAAAGCTAAGAGATGGTATTTTCCTTGTTATTGTCCAAAAGTTATTTTGATAGCAAATTATCATCAGCATTATTTCATATTGTTCCACGGTGGCCAGGTTTTCTGGGCTAAAATGTATACAGAAAGTAATAATAATTTTATGCAGTATTTTATGGGACTGGAGAAAATAAAGCCTGTGTTAGGTTGAGCCACATTAAACCAGGGATGGAGTGTGACCAATAAGCAGACATTTCTACTCCTGAACTCAATGATAGGCCGATAATAAAAAGTTTTAATAAGCAATCATAGTGATGATTACTATATTCTTTCATTACTCCATGACTATTTACAGAATTCCTTTTATATTATTCGGTGCCAGGCACTGGTAAGTGCTGTGAGAATAGAAGGAACTGGCAATAAAAATGAGAAAGCTTCTCTACCATTGTAGAACTCAGAGTTGAGAAAGTACATTTTTGCTTCCTATTTACCCTGGAATTAGTCTTTTTTGCAGAAGAAACACAATCTGCCTTAGCAACTTTGGAAGCGTCTGTTTAACATGTGCAGTTCTGCCTCATGAAACATGTAGAGCACCTTGGCTCAAATGTGAGCCATCTCATCAAATGACAGCTATATGCCAAACTACTTGTTCTAGTTTCCCAGGAGTCTACAGCTATGGGTATCATTTTCCTCTGTTGGAAATACTCTTAAGAAATGAGCAAATAAACATCATGGCAACAGTTTAACAACAGAACCTAGGGAGTAGTATTTAGAGTATCTGAGGTCACAGGAGACAAATGTAGAACTGAAGAACTTGCCTTTTGTGATACATTTCTTTTTTCTGGATGGAACTATATTTCAGATCTAAGTAGTTACAACTTTCTAGAGATATGATAATATTAAACTGTAAAGCTAAACATATTTTGAGATAATTAGAAATTAAAAAATTAAAAATAAGGAAAAATTGTTCTTCTTGCAAATTAAAAAATGCACTTGGAGACATAGTTTCTAGAAATGAAAAATATCATTTTTAACAAACAATAATGCCAACAATAAGCCTACAAGAAATAGAACTAAACCCAATAATATACTGTGAGTTTTCATTGCCTGTCAAATAAACATGTGTCCCAGATTATGATTCTGTGCTTTCTGAGACTTAAAATTATTTGAAATCCTAAAAGAATGTATTGAAAATCATATTTTCCAACAGATTGTCTTTCACCTGACTGTAAAAGAAAACAAATGAAAGGTTGAAAATCACCCTCAATACACTATCACAGGGTAAAACACCCAAACAATAAAGATTCATAGAACTAGTAATATACATCATACAAAGGAAAAACATAAAAGTACCTCATTTCTCTAAAGGCTGAGGTGTCAGTGAAGAGAAACATATCAATTAACTAAAGCTCAAAAATTCAGTAACGAGATCACTTAGGTCCTCATTCACTATTCTTAGATTTCAGTTCTAACAAAATCCTTTTATTCGGTAGGTTAAAATGTATTAGAAATATTTTTAAAATGTGAAGGAGCTGCTAGAAGGAGAAATACTAACATTAAAAAGAAACAAATTCTGCTTCTGGGAAAATGGAGGTAGACATACTTTTTCTATTTCTCTCACTAAGTACAACTAAAACTCCTGTGCATGATATATACAGTTTGCCCTCCATATCTGTGGGTTCCATATCTATAGATTCAACCAACCCTGGATTGAAAATACTTGGGAAAAAAACAATAAAAATAACAATACAGCAATAAAAATAATACAAATAAAAATACAGTATAACAACGATTTACACAACATTTACACTGTATTAGTTATTATAAGTAATCTAGAAAAGATTTAGAGCATATGAGAGGACGTGCATAGATTGTATGCACATACTCCACAATTTTATATAAGGGCCTTGAGCATCTGTGGATTTTGGTATCCCTGGGGGTCTTGGAACCAATCCCCAGCAGATACCGAGGGACAACTACACACACACACCCCCCCCCCCATAAGAAGAGTCTGAGAAGTGAAGAAGAGGAGGTCAGCAGGCTAGGGACCTTGGCGCCTGAGGAAGGACATGGTGATTAAGTTCTCTGGGTTTTCTTTTTGCTTCATATATTCCAGACTTGGAGCAGAAAAAAGCTGGAAGCATCAAAAAGCTTACACACACACACACGCGTGTGCGCGCACACAAACACACACACACACCAACTAAAGTTTGCGCTTTCTAGCCTCAGGATAAGGAAAAGATCAGCATAGCTAGGCAGAAAACTCAGGCAATAATCCTGCTACTCCATCCGAACACCACAGAAAATTGTGGTTCCACTCCCATCCAGCCAGAAAAGACTGAATGGAGAGCTTAGATTTCTACCCTTGCCTCCCTTATAACAATGTGCTCTCAACCCTGCTGTAGGGATGTTGTCAGAGAAGCTGAGTAGAACGTCTGGCTTTCATCTCCACCTGGTGGTAATGTGGTCTTCTCCTCACCCTGGTATTAGCAGAGACTATGTGGCAAGTCTGGATTTTCACCTACCCAGCAGGAAGAGATGCCCTACCTCTCCATAGTGGGTGATATCTGAGGAGGCCTGCAGAGAGACATGAGGAAGCCTGCAGTGAGACATGACTTTCATCACCATCCAGCAGTAATAAGGCCACCTCCACTGTGGTATCAATGGAGACCATGTGAGAAGCTGGAACTCCTGCTACTGCTCAGCAGTAATAAGGAACCCTCCTACTCGTCTGGTGTCCACAGAGGCTGATTGATGAACCTTGGCTTCTATCTCCATCTTTCCATGGTGAGGCTGCATCCCTTCTTCCCCCACTAGAGCAGTGTCAGAGAGAGCCAGCTAAAGTTGAAGGTTTAAATAAGCCACAGAATCTTAGAATAGAATATGAAAATGTTCAGGTTTCAAGAGAAAATCACTTGTCATTCCAAGAACCAGGAAGCTCTCAAACTGAGTGAAAAAAGACAATCAACATACGCCACCATCAAGATGACAGGAATGTTAGAATTATTTGCTAAAATTTTAAAGCAGCCACGACAAAAATGCTTCAATGAGCACGTCTGCAGATGAAAAAATAGTCTCAGAAAATAAATAGAAGACATAAAGAATCAATATAAAGAAGAGTCAAATGAAAAAATTTAGAATTAAAAAATGCAATGACTGAAATAAAAAACTCAGTAGATTTATTAGGAGATCCTCATTTTATGAGGCCAGCATCATCTTGATACCAAAGCCTGGCAGAGACACACACAAAAAAGCTAATTTTAGACCAATAGAAGATGTCAATTTTCCCCATCCCACATTGATATACAAGTATAATGCAATTCCTATGAAACTCCCAACAATAATTTTTGCAGGTTTAGGTTATTCTAAATTTTATATTCAAAGGCAGATTAGAATACCTAAAACAATTTTGTAGAAGAACAAAGTGGGAAGAATCAGCCTACATGATTTGAAGACTTATTATATAGCTACAGTAATCAAAATTGTGGAGTGTTGATGGAAGAATAGACACAAAAATTAGTAGAATAGAATAAAGAACCCCAGAATAGATGCATACAAATATGCTCAACTGATTTTTGACAGGGTGCAAAAACAATTCATGGAGGAAAGGTAGCCTTTTCAACAAATAACGCTGGGCCAATTGGACATCTGGAGACGAAACACATCCCCCAAAAAACTATCAAACAAAACCACCAAACTTTGATAAACATCTGATACTTCATACAAAGATTAACTAAAACTGGATCACAGACTTAACTGTAAAACATAAAACTATAATACTTTGAGGATAAAACACAGGAGAAAATCTTCAGAACCTAGGGCTAAGCAAAGAGTTCCTAGACTTCACACCAAAAGCACAGTCCATAAAAAGAAAAACCAGTAAACTGAATTTCATCAAAATTCAGAATTTCTCCTCTGGAAGAGACTCTATCAAGAAGATGGAAAAACAATCTCCATGGTAGGAGAAAATATTTACAAGCTACATATCTGACAAAGGACTAGTATCTAGAATATATGTAGAGCTCTCAAAACTCAATAATAAAAGAATACAAATGTAAAGAAATGAATACAAATGTAAAGAAATGAATACAAATGTAAAGAAATTAAAAATGAATATAAATGTAAAGAAAATTTCACTAAAAGAGAACAGATGGTAAATAAAATATGAAAAGATAATCTGCATCATTAGCAATTTTGTACTTCCCTAAGTACAAATTAAAACCACAATGAGATATTACTACATACCTATCAGAATGATTAAAATAAAAAAGTGACAATACCAAATGCTAGTGAGGATGAGGAAAAGCTCGATCATGCTTATACTCTGAAAAACAGCTGGCAGTTTTTAAATACACTAAACGTGCAACTACCATGTGACCTACCTAGAGTACTCATGGTCACTTATCCCAGAGAAATAAAAGCTTATGTTTATACAAAAACCTACACATGAATGTTTTTATCAACTTTATTTATAATAGACTGAGATATCATGTCCTTCAATGGGTGAATGGTCAAACTCTGGTGCATCCACATCATGAAATAATAATAAATATTCAGCAATAAAAATAAAAAAGCTAGTGATACACACTACAACTTGAATGAATCCCAAATAACTGTACTGAGTGAGAAGAGCCAACCCCAAAGGTTATATATGGTATGATCCCATTTATACAACACTCTGGAAATGAAAAAAAAACTGTAGAAATGGAGAACATCATATTAGTGATTTCCAGGGGGTGGGACTGGGAGAGAAGTAGGTGTGGCTATAAAGGGACAACACTTGAGGGATCTTTATGCTGATGGAAGTGTTCTGTATCTTGACTACAAACATCTTATTATCCTAGTTGTGATACTGTACTATAGTTTTACAAGATGTTATCACCGGGGGAAACTGGGTAAAAGGTATGTGGAATCTCTCTGTTTTATTTTTTACAATTGCCTGTGAATCTACAATTACCTCAAAATAAAGAGTATAATTTGGTTTAATTTAATTTAATTTATTATTTTTTTTTAAATGGAGCCTTGCTCCGTCACCCAGGCTGGAGTGCTGTGGCGTGATCTTGGCTCACTGCAACTTCTGCCTCCCAGGTTCAGGAGATTCTCTTGCTTTAGCCTCCTGAGTAGCTGGGATTACAGGAGTGTACCACCATGCCGTGCTAATTTTTGTATTTTTAGTAGAGACAGGGTTTCACCAGGTTGGCCAGGCTGGTCTTGAACTCCTGACCTCAAGTAATCCACCCACCTCGGCCTCCCAAAGTGCTGAGATTAAAGGCGTGAGCCACTGCGCCCAGCCAAGAGTTTAATTTTAAAAAGAGAAATTACAAGAAGATAGATAATCCTCGATGCAAGAACTCACCAAGTTTAACTGTTACAGGCTACTTATTATAGACTAAATAAAGCTTAACAGCTCAAAGGCAGTACAATAATATAATGGAGAATATTAATGCTCATAATAATGATTCTAGGGTAAGAAGATCAAACCACCTTTATCATAAACTATATGAAAGATTACAGAAATATGCATTGTATTTTAGAAAAATTTATGTTAAAATGTTAAAGTTTTCATAATCTACAAGAATTCCATTTCTGGCAATGCTGATCATGCTTCACCTATAATTAATCCTTGACTCCTATTGACCCTGTCTACTCAATCCAACTCCACCTCCATAACCATCCTCTTGCCTAGAACATTATAACAGCTTTCTACTGTACTCTTTGCCTCCAGCCTGTTTTCAATTCATCCTCTACCTCTTTGCTATAATGAGCTAAAATATAAATCTGATCATGACACTCCTCTGATTTTGTTCCTTCAACAGCATCTTTAATTTCTTTAGATTGTCATAAAAGTTATTTCATAAAATGTGTACTATCAACACTGTAACTTCATCTCATGATACTCTTACACATATTCCCATGCATCAGCTACATACAACTTTTGTCCTGTATTTCATAACATTAGGCTTTTTCACATATTGTTCTCTCTAAATAAAACATCTCCCTTCCTCTTCATCTTCTCTGGCTAACTCTTGGTTAACTAATACAAAAGACTTTGTTCTTCCAGGAATTCTTTCTTGTCCTTTAAGTCTATGGCATGTGCTTCCATAGAATCTTGGAAGTGATGCTATTGTAGTACTTACTGCATAGCATTGCCATCTTTTATTATTTCACTATCAGTATTCTGAGGGCAGAAATTATGCTTTGTATCTTTTTATCCTTCAGAATATGAAACCTTGGGGTTTCCTAGTAAATGTTAGTTGAGTGAATAAACAACTGTCTTATGTCACAACATTTTAAATAGTCAAAGATAACTTCAAAATATCCTAATTTTCTTTTTTTTTTTTTGAGACGGAGTCTCGCGCTGTCACCCAAGCTGGAGTGCACTGGCCAGATCTCAGCTCACTGCAAGCTCCGCCTCCCGGGTTCACGCCATTCTCCTGCCTCAGCCTCCCGAGTAGCTGGGACTACAGGCGCCCGCCACCTCGCCCGGCTAGTTTTTTGTATTTTTTAGTAGAGACGGGGTTTCACCGTGTTAGCCAGGATGGTCTCGATCTCCTGACCTTGTGATCCGCCCGTCTCGGCCTCCCAAAGTGCTGGGATTACAGGCTTGAGCCACCGCGCCCGGCCACCTAATTTTCTTTAATATAGTATGGATGGCCAGGCATGGTGGCTCATGCCTGTAATTCCAGCACTTTGGGAGGCCGAGGTGGAAGGATCACTTGAGGTCAGGAGTTTGAGACCAGCCTGGCCAACATGGCGAAACCTTGTCTCTACTAAAAATACAAAAAAATTAGCTGGGCATGGGGATGCGTGCCTGTAATCCCAGCTATTCTGGGGGCTGAGGCAGGAGAATCGTTTGAACTTGGGAGGCAGAGGTTGTAGTGAGCTGAGATTGTGCCACTGCACTCCAGCCTGAATGACAGAGTGAGACTCCATCTCAAAAACACAACAAAACACAAAAAACCACACACACACACACACACACACACACCCAAAACCACAACAAAACAAAAAAATCCTTTGTGACCACAATGTAAGTGGACAGTATAAACTTAAATGATGTAAAGTATAAATTGATAGATCATGGCATGGTTAAGAAGACCATAATCATAAACAGCTCCTGAAATTGGGATATGCACAAATAATTTGGCCCCCTTATAAAAGGTGAAATACAGAGACAAATGATTAGTGTTTTAAAAGAAATGTTTATGTATCTTTACATTGCACTTTAGGGTAACAGAAACTAAAACACAATAATATTTTATTGGAAAATGTCCTGCCTCTTAGAATTTTAAACCAAAATTTCTTTTCTGTCATTTTCTACATCAGAATTCTTACATTTGATGAGAGAATACAAATAGAAAATTTATTAATAAAATTCCATATAAGGCTTGCTATTACACAAAGTCGATTATTGTAAAATAAACAATTGACAAACATTAATAATAAAAATAAGAAGTCTTATATGTCAGACACTGATATTTTTACATGTATTCTCAAATACTCCACTTTATTTCTACCCTTTCTGCTGTACAGCAAAATCCATTGAAACAGATGTTATTAATTCCAATCATAAATGAGAAAACTGAGGCTTAAAGACATTAAACAGACTTCCTTTAATTCATAAAGCTAGTATTTCCTACATCTCTGACCCCAAAGTCCATTACTCTTTCAACATATGATTATTCATCTTTATCGAACACCTGTCACATGCTGTTTATAGATGCCAGGAGCCCAAAAGTAGGAGAAAAATGGAAACAGATACATACAAAATAAAATTCTAAATTTCAGTAAATAATTTCAACTACATCAGACAATGAAAAAGTTAATCTAAAAATAAACATAATGCCAGGCAAAAATTATAGGTAAACAACTTTGTATTCCTCAAATGGGATTTGTAACATACGCCCAGTGATGTAGTTAATAAACTTTAGGGATTTTCTGCTATTCATGTATTGTAGAAATATGGACAAGGTAGCAAAAACAATTAAAAAATGGCATAACTGCTCTGTCTCAAAAAACCTAATATTTAAAAAACATCCTGAAAAATGTTAAGCGTGATTGAACAATTTGTATTTTTACTTTACTATAGTTTCTAGTTTACCTTAGAAAGCTTCTTTTTCCAGCATTCACTTATAAAACATTTCTACCACTTCTACTGCTATTCATATTTCTACCATTATTCATATTTTTCCAATTTTTGTACCATTATTCATATTTTTCCATTTTTTCAGATTGAATGAATGAAAAGTGGCAGATATAGAAAAATTCTATAGAAGTGAATAACAAATCAAACTCAAACTATATACCAATAGAGACTAAATATTAATTGGTAATTTTAAAATCATCATGAAATGATACAAAAAAAGAAGACAGTACATTTCATAGTCATTTTAAGAAGTGTATATGACAATGCAATAAGCTGTTCTATGAAAAAAAAAAGACTGCTACTGTCAGAGACCTAGATAATATATCACCACCCTTGTGCTATGGGGAGGAAAACAATAATAAAATTTCCAAAGTCACACAAACCTTGATCAGTGTTTCACAGATAACATTGCCATGACTTAGTTTCATAAAGTGCTACAAAGTAGAGAAACTATTACTTTATACTGACTTTGAATTTCTATACTTCAGAATAAAGTGCAATTACTTACTTTTTTCTCCGATTTGACTCCACAAAATATTTACGTGCTTGATTTCGACATATTTTTTGTTGCTGCAGTAACATCTGGCGCTCTTCTTCTAAATTTTTCTCCAGATGGATTTTCATATCTCTAATGATAGCATTAAGTTAAGAACAATGGTCTACATCTTTAGTGGAAGAGTGTCAAGTGCTATATGATAAATATAACTACAGCCTCATGCAAATGATGTAATGATAGTTTTTGTGGAATAATTAGTATGTGCCCACATTAGTATATGACTGGCAAACATTTTATGTAAAAAAAAATGTTGGGCTGGGCGTGGTGGCTCACACCTGTAATCCATCACTTTAGGAGGCTGAGGCAGGCGGATCACGAGGTCAGGAGTTCAAGACCAGCCTGGCCAACGTGGCGAAACCCCATCTCTACTAAAAATACAAAAATTAGCAGGGCTTGGTGGTGCATGCCTGTAATCCTAGCTACTTGGGAGGCTGAGGCAGGAGAATCGCTTGAACCCGGGAGGTGGAAGTTGCAGAGCCGAGATTGTGCCATTGCACTCCAGCCTGGGCAACAAGAGCAAGACTCCGTCTCAAAAAAAAAAAAAAAAAAAAAAAAAAAAAAAAAAAAAAAATCTGACTTGGTATTAGAACTTAAGATATAGCTCACTTCTCCTGGAGAAAAAAATCTTTTAGAAATCATGAGCTCAAGCTGGGCGCCGTGGCGGAAAAAAAGACAGGTGGGTGGGAGTGTGTGAGTTTGTGCTGTTTGTTGGAAGAGACCTGTCAGGGCATCCATGTCTTATCAAGTGGTAAGACAGTACATTGAGTGTGGTGGAAGGTGACAGAGACCTGGCAGAGGCATTAATAGGAAAAAGAAAGAACCCTGTTCCTGTTTAGGTGAAGCTGGAAACCATCAATCTTTAGTGGTACAATCTGTATTGTTTTGTGATTTTTTCTTTGACAGCATTTTTATTATTTGCATGAAGGAGTAAAGAGCAGGACTTTAGTAGTTACTGAGTGACTGAGGCAGAATGATTGTGGTACAAATAGCCAAAGATGTTGGTGAGAGAAAGTTCAAATAGTTAAGAATAGGGTATAAACGGGAGAGGAAAGGAGAGGCAAGATGGGTGCTAGGATCAAATGGGAGGGTTGAAGTCTAGAGATATTTCTGAGGAAAAAAAGGCAGGTATAAGGGGACATGAGAGACCTTCCTTTTAAAAAAAATCTTTATTCTATTTCTATTTGAACTCTCAAAAGAGATTGAAATGATAGAACTTTAGCTAATTTTAATTAAATAAACTTTATAAGGTTTTGTTGTTTTATAACCTTTAGAGTCAGAAAATTCTGACTCCAGTGAGAAAATGTCTTCAACAGAAAGCCAGATGGCCTCTCAGTATCATGTTCATATTTGAAATCGAAATGTAAATGTTACCACGTACTTGCTTATTTTAAGACTGTGGTCCTTTCATTTGTTTTCTTTCCTTTTTTTCATTTAGTCATGTAAATTTGAGCACCTACTCTGTACTAGGTATCCAATGGAAAACACAGACACAAAGAACATTCTAATTAAACTTATATAAAAGGTGCTTTAGTGTTTTTCCAACTAGTAAACATAATATTCTTGATTTAGTGTTATAATCTTATGTTCAAAAATAATTCCTCTGTTCCAATTTAAATATATATTATCTAAACATATATATATGCACAAACTAGCAAAAAAATATATAAACCAGCCTCCCCCACCCACACACACACGTTGTTGGATTTTATCAAAGTCTATTGGTCATCTATTAAAATGTTCATTTATAACTTGCCTAATTTTAACTATATATTTAGCCTTTAAGGATATTTTTTAGTGTTGTATTTATAGGAAATGTCATTCTAATTCTGCAATAGAGTCTATTTGGTCATTTCATTCAAACTATTGCTGGATTCTATTTATGAATATTTTCTTTGGCATTTGTATCAAAATTTATACCACATAAATTTTAAAAACTGAGGCCTACAACCATTTTATTAATGAAAATAATAGAACAACACTCTCAATGAGCCATTTACAATACTTCCCTATTTTCTGATTTAGAGATAAATCAGGGTCAGTGTAATAGCAGTTGTGTCCAAGAACATATAATGTCAAGAGGCTAGAATTAAATCCATACAGAAAATGATTGTGTTCATTTCAGAGTACATCTTTAAGAGGGCAATTTTGGGGAGTAGCAAGGGCAGAAGCCAAACTGAATGGGGTTAATAATGAATAGATGAGAGGAACTAGAAGCTGCTGTTACAAGCTACCATTTTGAGAACTTGCCCAAAGAAAGAAAAGACTGAAGGGATGGAAGGTTGGAGAAAGCATGATCGGAGGAGAGATGTTTTATTTTTAGTGAAGCTCTACACACATTTGTCTTCCTCACTAGATTTGTATCCCTAGAACCTAGAACAGAGTCAGCCAAAGAGCAGGCACTCAATACACATTGTTGACTTGCTGCTAAAATTGTAACAGAGTACAAAGAACATCCTAGAAGTTGGAGACAAGGAGGATAAGAAAACAGGGTTAACTTGCAAAGAGAAGACACTCATCTCTGACAAGAATGAAGATGATTACACAACACCATCACTGTCAACCAAGTCCTTTGGGAACACAAAGGTTAAATCCTAATCATCACAACAGTCTCTAAAGGAATAAACGTGATTTACAGATTTTGATAACAAAATACTTCTCATTTTTCCATTTTCTACAATGCAACCAACAGCAACATCAAAGGTCGGCTTAACCAACTCTTGGAGAAAAGTCAGAGATAACCCAGATCGTGAAGCGTCCAGGTCCCCTGTTTCTCATTTCCTCTCTTCTGTCGCTCTGACAACAGACTGGCAGAGATGGAAAACAAAACAACTTACCAAACTGTGTAGCCTTAAGCAGCTCTGGTAAATGGATTTAGGGCTGTGTTAGGATAACTGTTAAAACGTACTCTTCAGGATAGCAAAACATTTTACTTATTTGTGTAATTTCTCTCTCCAAGTAGTATGATAAATCAGGAAGTAGTTAATATATAAGTGAAGAACATAATGGCATAATTCTAGAAAGTAAAAAATAATCCCCACAGAATACGCAGTTGATGTGTTTTAAAATTCACAAAAATGTTACAAAGTTGAAGAATGGGAGTAGGATAACAGGGTGATGTGGCGGAAGCAGCCACAGAATTAGATAAAATGGTATAATTTCAGGTCTAAGGTGAGCCACGACAGTTGCTAAAGCAAATATCTGCACTAAGATGACTTGCTACTTTTGATCACCCTGCGTCAAAGGTAATGGGAATCTAATTGGAAAACAGATGGGCCCCACTTTCAACATCGCTACCCTGGCAGCCACAGAATGGGAAGGATACAGGTAAGCGCCAGGTCGGTGATGCCTGCCGCTCTCCCGAGGGTCGAGGGGGGCTCTGTCGAGGTTGTCCGATGATTCAGTGCCCAGTTCCCCGACCGCGCTCCGGGCTCCGGGCCTCCCCGCCAGCATCCTTCACTTCAGCGCCGCCTCTCTGCTCGCCCCCAGCGCCTCCCTCATGGCAGCTCTGGCTTCCTCCTGCTCCTGCTCGGCCCCTCCCTATACTCCGTCTCTCAGGCCCCGCGTCACGGGCGCCGAAGGGTCGGCCGCGACAGCCCTAGCTCCCGCGCAGCGGCACTTGTGCCTTTAGTGGAGATGGCAGCTGAGGCAGCGGCGACCTCGCAAGGCAATAGCAGAGGAAGCTGCAGCAACCCCGCAGCCGCCATCTTGACAACAACCGACGCCGCGTCCTTGACAACGGAAACCTGGGAGGAGCTACAGGGCGGGGCGGGACGATATGCACGAAGCAGCCAATCGCAGGCTCCGGCAGCCCCGCCCGCTTCGAGCGGCTGATGGCAACCCAGGCATCCCTAGCGACCCGCGTTGCTGAGCGAGGGGTGAGCTGGGTGGTGTTTTAGAGCCTGATGCAGTTCTACCTCCCTTTTTAGGAGAGTGTTTTTGTGGCAGTACTGACAGTGACGAAAGACAGATGTAAAATCCTCAGATACAGGCAATTGCCACCGGGAGGATTCTGCAGTGATTGTCTGGGGGACAATTTGGAGTTGAATTTGTTAAACTACTGAATCCTGTTATGAGATTTTGAGTTGTGAGTCTTTCTGTGGCATCACTATCCCCAAACACCGTCTTTTTAAAATGTCTTTGTGAAGTGCAAATTTTCCTTCCCTGCATTCTTTCATCCACTCGGTAATACTTCTGGCATTCCCTCTGCAGTCGTCTTCCTTGCCTTTGCCCTACTTATAAGGTCTACATTTCAAAGCCTTCTAATGGTTCTTGCCTTGCTGCCAGATTCTGGAAATGGACCATCACAGCAAAACTAGCAATCTCTTGGGATGATATGCCAAAAGAGATCATTGCATTGACATGGTTTTGGGAAGCATGGAAAATTAAATGGATTTTTGAGCCACTAGTTTATTGGCTATGCAAGTGAAAATTTTGAAAAAGGCTCAATCTTATTGTTGGAGCCTAATGTAAATGCACATATAAATTCTGACTGTATTTCAGTCAGTGTTTTCTTGGAAAAATTCCCAGATTGGAAGCCAAATGTACAGACCAAATAAAGATTATCCACCCACCATTCAAATGTCTCTGCCTTTGTGAATTAATTTGTTCATTTTAAGAGTTCAAATAATAAACTTTTCCAGTTGAAATTATTTAAAACAATCTTTGCAAACTTGGTTGTAATGACTGAAATTGGAATGTACACTGGGGACAGATTTTAAAGTGCCACAACAAATCCAGTTTAGATTTAAGACACAAAACACAGGAAGTCTCCTTCAGGAGCATACCAGCAGGATAAAATATACAATTCTGACACGAAAAGCTAAATGGATACAATTGGACACTTGGCTATCTTGGCAAGTTTTTAATTGGCCTGGCCGCAGGCAATGGCCTTGATTCTATTCCCACTGCTATCATCACAAGTTTGTCTCCCCTTGGCTGATCTGAGCAAAGTAGGGCAGTGCAAAGTACAGATGAATATGAGTATATTAGGGTTGCTATTTGGAGTATTTAGGCATGGTTAGCATTCCAAAAGTCCAGCTTTTGCTATATTATTAGTTTGCAATCTCGTAACTCCTAGGCATCTCACTGCTTTGTGGCTTGCAATAAGCACTAAGAAGCATAATTTGTTTTTTCAATTGCCTACAAATCCTTTCTTATGTTAACTTAAAAAAACACGTGATTTATGAATCTGGAAAGGAGAGGAAAGAGTTATAGCCTGGAAGGAGGGCCATCCCACAAGCTGCAAAGTGTGCTTCTAGCTGAAGCCTAGAGAGGCAGGTACTTTGAAGTAGGGGAGGTTGAGACAGGAGATTTATGCTGAAAAAGTTGGCTAAACATACATAATTTATAGGATACAGGAGGAGTTATGATTATTTATGAAGGTAGTTCTGATGCATGTGTATTTAGCAAACATGAAATCAAAAAATGTTTTAAGGTTTTCCCAGGGTCCCCTTGGCCAAGAGGGGGTCTATTTGGTCAGTGGGGGCTTATGATTTTATTTCAGTTTAGACTTATATAATTATTCTTCATTCAAATATTGTTTTATGGTAATGATCAAGAAGAAAATAATTTTCTTTTTTCTTTTTTTTTTTGAGACGGAGTCTCGCTCTGTCACCCAAGCTGGAGTGCACTGGCCAGATCTCAGCTCACTGCAAGCTCCGCCTCCCGGGTTTACGCCATTCTCCTGCCTCAGCCTCCCGAGTAGCTGGGACTACAGGCGCCGCCACCTCGCCTGGCTAGTTTTTTTTGTATTTTTTAGTAGAGACGGGGTTTCACCGTGTTAGCCAGGATGGTCTCGATCTCCTGACCTTGTGATCCGCCCGCCTCGGCCTCCTAAAGTGCTGGGATTACAGGCTTGAGCCACCGCGCCCGGCCAAGAAGAAAATAATTTTCAAACAATGTTGCTAGTTTTCTTTTCTTTTCTTTTTTGAGACAGAGTCTCACTCTGTCGCCCAGGTTGGAGTACAGTGGTGCGATCTCAGCTCACTGCAACCTCCGCCTCTCGGGTTCAAGTGATTCTCCTGCCTCAGCCTCCTGAGTAGTTGGGATTACAGGCGCCCGCCACCATGCCCAGCTAATTTTCATACTTTTAGTAGAGATGGGGTTTCACCAGGTTGGCCAGGCTGGTCTCAAACTCCTGACCTCAGGTGATCCACCCGCCTTGGCCTTCCAAAGTGCTGGGATTACAGGCGTGAGCCAACACGCCCTGCTGCCAGTTTTTTTTTTTTTTTTTTTTTTTTTTAATCATAGGGTTTTTTTTTTTTTGACCTTTAAATTCTTTCTTTATTTCTTCAAAATGTTAAGTGGGTTTTCCACATTCTATTTTAGTTGTAGAATCCTAGATTCTTATAGAAAGGCAGGGCCCAAGGGGCTCTGAACATCATGATTCTTGATTTTGTCATGACTTTTTGTCAGTGTTATTTATGGAAAAGGCTTTAGGATTAGATATTTGGATAATAAAAAATTTGAGGATTTTATAAACTTCATTTCTTGACAGGAAAGGCAATTGTGATTCAAGCAGTAAAGAAGAATATTACCCTAAAACCTCTGTATTTTTATCAGAAGGGGCATCTGAATTAAATATAATGTTATATTCTTTCACACTTTAAAACCATAAAACAATTCCTTCTTTTGTTAAGGAAATACATATTGAGCACCTACTATGTGCCAAGCACTTTCTAGATGCGAGGGATACAGTGAATAAAACTTCAAAGTCCTTATGTTCATGAAGCTTATATTTATTTTTCTTCCCACTAGAACATATTAGGGTAGTGAAAAGTGCTACATGGAAAGTGGGATAGTGGAGGGGGATAGAGACCAATGTCAGTTCTATCTGTGAGGGAGTGCTCAGGAAAGGCCCCAAAGGAAGGGAAATTAGGACAGAGGTCTGAATGAAGGAAAGCGGTTGCCATTCAAATATCTGGATGAAGAATAAGGACACAGCGGTCTGTGAGTACAAAAGACTGTGAGGACAGAATCATACTGTTGTGCTCAAAGAACAGCACAAGACCACTGTGGCTGGAACAGAGTGAGGTAGGGTGTATTAGGCAGCTCTTGCACTGCTATAAAGAAATACCTGAGATTCAGTAATTTATAAAGAAAGAGGTTTAATTGGCTCATGATTCTACAGGCTGTACAGAAAGCATGGCAGCATCCGCTTATGGGGAGGCTTTAGTGAGCTTTTTACTCATGGTAGATGGAAAAGTGGGAGCAGGCATCTTACATGGCAAGAGCAGGACTGAAAGAGAGAGGGGAGGTGCCACACACTTTGAAAATGACCGGATCTCACGAGAAATCACTCACTATCGTGAGAACAGCATCAGTGGGGAAATCTGCCCCCATTATCCAATCACCTTCCATCAGGCCCTACCTCCAACATTGGGGATTACAGTTCGACATAAAATTTGGGTCTGTAATCCCAGCACTTCGGGAGGCCAAGGTGGTTGGATCACTTGAGGTCAGGAGTTTGAGACCAGCCAGGCCAACATGGTGAAACTCCATCTCTACTAAAAACACAGAAATTAACTGGGCATGGTGGCGGGGGCCTATAATCCCTGCTACTTGGGAGGTTGAGGAAGGAGAATCACTTAAACCTGAGAGGCAGAGGTTGCAGTGAGCTGAGACTGTGCAATTGCATTCCAGCCTGGGTGACAGAGCAAGATTTGGGCAGGGACGTGGATCCAAACCATATCATAAGTGAAGTGTGCTAACAGATGAGATTGGAGAGGTACATGGCCCAGATTAATGGTGACTTGTGTGGTATGCAAGGATTTAATATAAAATCCAACTTTCAATGGAGGGAAATCCATTGGAGAGTTTTGACTAGAAGAGTAACACAATTTTGTTTAACCTTTAAAGAGACCCTCTAGCTGTTGTGGGGAAAACCAGAGTATAGGAGATAAGACCAGAAACAAGGAGGACAGTTAAAAGATTGTCAGAGATGGCAGACTTGCACTAGGATGGTAGCAGTGGAGGTGGCAAGAAATGTTTACAGTTTGAACCTTGAGCCAATAAGATGTATTGGTGGATGGCTGCAGTAAGTGAGAGGAAAAAAGTCAAATGTGACTCTCAGATTTTTGGCTCAAACAATTGAATAAAGTGTATTGCCATTACTAAGATGAGAAAGAATAGGTAGGGGTGGAATAAGGAATATGAGTTAGGCTTCAAACATGTTAAATGTGAGATGTCTATTAGACTTGCAATTTCATTAATGTGGTCTCATAAATTGTTGATGTTTTATTTACAAAGGAAACTAATAATAACCACTTTATGGTTATAAAGCATATTCACATAACTTATTTAATTTGAATTTGAATACACACACACACACACACATATATATATACATATATATATATATTTTTTCTTTTTTTGAGATGGAGTTTTGCTCTTGTTGCCCAGGCTGGAGTGCAATGGCACGATATTGGCTTAGCACAACCTCTACCTCCCGGGTTCAAGCGATTCTCTTGCCTCAGGCTCCCGAGTAGCTGGGATTACAGGCATGCGCCACCACACCCAGCTAACTTTGTATTTTTAGTAGAGATGGTGTTTCTCCATGTTGGTCAGGCTGGTTTCAAACTCCCGACCTCAGGTAATCCGCCTGCCTCGGCCTCGCAAAGTGCTGGGATTACAGGCGTGAGCCACCGCACCCAGCCTGAATATTATTTTTAATATCTTTAGAACAGAAATTAAACAGAATTTATTTGAGCAAAGAATGATTTATGAATTGGGCAGCACCCAGAACAAGAAGTTCAGAGAGCTCCACCCAGCAGCTTGAGCAGCAAGCTTTTATTTATAGGACACAGAAACAAAGTAGAGGAATCATGTGATTGACTACAGCTAGATGTTTATCTTATTTGGGTATACTCTGATTAGTTGGCTGCCTATGATTGGCTGAAACTTCGCTATTTGTTACAAAAAATGTACTCCTAAGTCAGGCTGCAGTTTGCTACAGAGGAGCTCAAAGTACAGAGACAGCCTCAGGCAATGGCCTCCTGCTTATTTAATTTAACAAGTATTATAACCATGTGGCAGCTGTGATGGACAATTTTTTGTGCTTTCACTTTTGTCTTGGCTGAGGCTATATATATATTTTTTCCATCTTCTGCTGAAGTATTTTCTTGTTCAAATAAGAATTTCCTGAATTGGTCTCTGGGCAAGATGTGAAAGAACAAAGAATTTTAACATCTGGCTGATTTAAAGTTCTGCCAACTTCTGCTGAAGTTCTGCCATTTTCACTTCAATTTTGTAAGACTTCAACTTGAAATTTAAGATTACAATATGTGTATTTGTCTATTAATATAAATTATAAAAGTCATCAATATTGTCCTCAATGTCACATATATTAATCTTTTAATCCATACAACAGTTTCCATAATACAAAGGAGGTAATTGAGCTGTAGCAATATTAGTAACTTTGTTCAAGATTCCAGGGTAAGGGAGTGTTGAAACTAGTCTTTAAATTAGGCAATCTCGTCTTGGAGCCGGCACTCTCAACCATTTCATACTATCTCACTGGAGAAACTCTGAGAAAGTGATTGCCACAGATAAGAGATAAGATTGTTTGGGTTTAAATAGTAGGTGGTGAGGAACGAAAGTCAGAGAACAGATAATTATTTTAAGCTGTTTCTTCATTAAGAAAATATTTGAGGCCGGGCGCGGTGGCTCAAGCCTGTAATCCCAGCACTTTGGGAGGCCGAGACGGGCGGATCACGAAGTCAGGAGATCGAGACCATCCTGGCTAACATGGTGAAACCCCGTCTCTACTAAAAAATACAAAAAACTAGCCGGGCGAGGTGGCGGGCGCCTGTAGTCCCAGCTACTTGGGAGGCTGAGGCAGGAGAATGGCGTAAACCCGGGAGGCGGAGCTTGCAGTGACCTGAGATCCGGCCACTGCACTCCAGCCCGGGCGACAGAGCGAGACTCCGTCTCAAAAAAAAAAAAAAAAAAAAAAAAAAAAAAAAAAAAAAAAAAAGAAAATATTTGAGTGCCTCTTGTGTATCAGTCATTGTACTAGTACCATAAAAACTATGGCAGTTCTCAGTTCAGGAAAAGAGATGGAGAAAATAATATCTCGAACCAGAAGCAAGATGCAGGAAAGTTTTGCTTTGCCTCTTAATTTTAGAATAATGAAGACTTAGGCATGTGTGTAGAATGAAGGGAAGGAGACATTGAAAGAGAAAATTTGAAGACATTGATCTATCAACCTTCAAAGAGTGGTCATTTTCAATAACATTATTTCTCTGATGTTCAGAATTTTTACAGTTTTGACAAAATAGTTGTAATTAGATTACAACTAATTACAGATTAATTACAGTCTTGAAATTTGGCTTTTTTTTTTTTTTTTCTGAGACGGAGTCTCGCTCTTTCGCCCAGGCTGGAGTGCAGTGGTGTGATCTCGGCTCACTGCAACCTCCGCCTCCCAGGTTCAAGTGATTCTCCCTGCCTCAGCCTCCCGAGTAGCTAGGATTACAGGCGTCCACCACAACGTCCGGCTAATTTTTGTATTTTTTAGTAGAGATGGAGTTTCGCCATGTTGGTCATGCTGGTCTTGAACTCCTGACCTCAGATGATCCACCTGCCTTGGCCTTCCGAAGTGCTGGGATTACAGGCGTGAGCCACCGTGCCCAGCCTTGAAATTTGGCATTTTAAAAGTATATTTTAAGTCTGAATTATCTGCTCTGGATGTCCACCTTGATCAAATTTCTACTTAGCATTTTATAGAAATAGTTCCAAGGTAATATTTTTACCACTCCATCAGTCATTTCTACTTCCTATTTTTTTGCAAGCAGTTTGCAATTATTGCTGTATAGCTTATCAAATGCATTTTTTTCCAAGGCAAGAAAAGGCTGATTCACAAAAATTAGATGAATTTATAAATTCATGCTTTATTTATCTACATCTGTCATTTATTTATTTACTTATCTATTTGTTGCCTATATTGCAAAAACTTGGATATATAATACAGACATGAAGTGATAAAAAAGGAATTATACAACTTAAAATGTCAGGATCTCTAGAGGCTACTTTGTTTTTCGTATGAAGGGTGTTGTTTCAAACCAGGGCATGGAAACTAGTAAGTATTGGCTTCTGTTTTTGTTGTACGCTTTCCAGAGGTTTTTAACTGAAGACTCTATGCTCTGTAGTTCTTTCCACAGAGAGCTGACTGATATTTGAAGAAGTGTTTTCATCTATCCAAGAAAAATATGATGTCTCCATTCCAAGCTTCACTCTTATTCGTAAATGTATGTATTTTTATTTGTGGAGAAGCTGTACAAGGTAACTGTGTACATCATTCTACGGTAAGAATTTTAGCAATATTATATTAGCTAGGAAAGCATGATTAGAATTTTGAAAAGATTAATCATAACTACCAAATATAATTTATGGAACAATTAAAACATTTATTTAGAAATGTTGAAAAATTGCTTTAATGTTACTGTTTTTAAACTGAGGAAGCTATAAACTGAAGATTGACTCAACAAATATCTTATGAAAAAATGTTAAAGACATTTCAGGCCTAGATTAAAAACTAGCCCACAACTTTTCAATGAAATATCTGATAGGTAATAAAATATCACGTTGCTTAAAAAAAGCTGTTCCACAAACTTTCATATTTCAAATATTGTCCTGTGAGTGGCTACCTAGGATATTAAGAAATTGGTCCATTAGATTTTATTTACTCATCAGGTTTATTTGTGGAAGTTTGAATTAAGTAGCTTATATTTTTCTCTAATGATCAGCCTTGTCTTTCCTGAAATCTAAGCTTTTCCCTATAGTCTTATTTATTATGTATTATGTCATATAACATGTTTAATGTATTTTTTCTTATTTCTATTTTTAATATAAAGGACTCTTCAGTAGTTAACATTGTAGAAGATGTATCTAATGCAAAAGATGAAAGTAAAAGTAATGATACTGTTTGTAAGGAAGACTGTGAGGAATTATGTGATGTTAAAACTAAAATTACACGAGAAGAAAAACATTTCATGTGTAGTAAGTATTAAAAATAAACACAATAATAAGGGTATATGATTCATTATTTTTAGGCTAGACATTGAAAAGTATACTTTAGCTTTTGTCTGGGTCATTTTCTACACATTGTGATCATCCTAGGCCAGAAGCTTTATTGTTTGGCCCATGATAGGTGCTTAATAAATATTTGGTAAATGAATGGATCCTTTTTCTATGTAGCTAATTCTGTGTGTAACAAAAGGGTCTCAGGCGGCCGGGCGCGGTGGCTCAAGCCTGTAATCCCAGCACTTTGGGAGGCCGAGACGGGCGGATCACGAGGTCAGGAGATCGAGACCATCCTGGCTAACATGGTGAAACCCCGTCTCTACTAAAAATACAAAAAACTAGCCGGGCGACCTGGCGGGCGCCTGTAGTCCCAGCTACTCGGGAGGCTGAGGCAGGAGAATGGCGTGAACCCGGGAGGCGGAGCTTGCAGTGAGCTGAGATCCGGCCACTGCACTCCAGCCTGGGCGACAGAGCGAGACTCCGTCTCAAAAAAAAAAAAAAAAAAAAAAAAAAAAAAAAAAAAAAAACAAAAGGGTCTCAGGCTTCTCAAACCAATGAATGCAGCTTTAGGCCTATTAAGACAGATGGCTAAATTCAGGAAAAAGCTAATAGAAAGTGAGAGACTGAAAATAAAAAAGAGAGAGGAAGCTGAGTGAGGTAGAATTAAAAATATCAAGATTTATTAATGCAATCCTACTGCTGGTGGAAAGAAACTTAGAAAATAAATTTTTAAAGAATAACATACGTAATAATGTGTGGGCCCTTTTGTTATAGGGGGCATCATTATTGCTATCTTGGGTAAAACTCACATAGGGTCTGAGAAATATAGGTAGTCAATGTTTATTTCCTACTTTTGATGGCTGTGTTATTAGAAATATCTTTGGTGTAAGAAATACACACTGAAATGGCATGATGGTACATCATGGCAACATGGTCTCAAAGGCGTTAGGAAAAAAGTTATTTGTACTGTTACCGCAACTTCACTCTAAGAAATTTTCTCCTAAGATAAAAACATTTTTAAAAGGAAAATGCATGGTAAATGTTTAGTCAGAAACCAAATAACCAAAACCTTTGACTAAGATTTATTATGTGTATGTATATGTATGTGCTAGCAATTTAATTACATAAATATAGTATTAGTAGAAAAATTAAAACCAAGATGTACTTTTAAAAATTAACTTGCCTGGTATAAAACTGTTGCCATTAACTTTCTTATACAGTAAGAATTGATGACTCATCTATCTCCTGCCTTTATATATCTCATCTTGTAAAGTGAGAATTTATAATCAGAACACTGTCTCTTAATGATAACAGATTAATTATTCTGGATAATCTATATTAGTAGGAAGCATAGTTTCATTAATAAGTATTGACACAATCATTTCTGGGGTTAATCCTGAGTTAAACAAAATACATACCAACTAAAATATGTAATTCTGAGTATTAAGATAAATTGAGATAGTATTGCGTTAACATACACATCCAAAATCAGGTAAAATTCACTATTTTTCACTGTGATTGCTTTCTATAACAATATAATACTTAACAGCCACTTTTTAATTATGGTTAAGGAAATTTGCAAAATTCTATTGTTTCCTACACAAGAGGTACCAAAAAACTACTAAGGAATATGATGGATGAGCAACAAGCTTCCTTGGATTATTTGTCTAATCAGGTACAGATGTTTTAGCATTGTTTTTATTGCATGTGCACGTTGATGTATAATTAGCTGGAGGTATAATCTTTTTTAAAAATGCTTTCATGTTCAGACATCTATTTAGCGACTACTATGTTAAAGGCACCATAGTAAACTTTAGGCAAACAAAAAGCAGTAAAACAATTGAACTATTCAAGGGGTATACAGTCTAATGGAGCATTAAAATGTGTTGACAAAAATGTGGTTGTTAGAACGGCACAAAAGAGAAGTCTCAGATACAAAAAAGTTTCCCAGAGGAGAAAGTCTGTGAACAGTCATAAAGGATGAAGAAATGTTTTAAAAATCATACAGGTTGGGTAAGGCGAAGGAGACATTCCATTCTGGGGAAACTTCTTGGAGTTGATGCAGGGTGGAGTGGCTGGTGAGGCTGAGTATTTAAGGAAAACTGACTATAGGAATAGGCAAGAACGAAATTTTACCACACCAACGAGCCACTGTAGTGTTTAAGCAAGGAAATGCCACAATCTGATCAACTTGTGTGGCCAATGACTTGAGGAAGAGCCAAGGGAGGAGGTATGAAACTACAGCAATGGTTTGGACAAGGTATGAAAGACAGATGTGCAAGAGCAGCCAAATGCAGAAATAGGGGCAGATAAAATCGATGTTAAGGAGGTAGATACTACGAAATTCAATTTAGCTTGGTCTTTATTCTTTGTTAAAGCAGTAGGAACTCAATCTAGAGAAATGGACACCGTTATGTATTTCAGAGCTGGGTTTATGAGAGGCTTAAAGATGGCAATTTCTTCAAATATAAATTTACTTAAATGTGTATGCATGTGTTTAGGTTAACGAGCTCATGAATAGAGTTCTCCTTTTGACTACAGAAGTTTTTAGAAAACAACTGGATCCTTTTCCTCACAGACCAGTTCAGTCACATGGTGAGAACTTTGGTATTTCAGCCTTTACATGTTTGTCTTTTATTGCTTAAAATTTTCCTGGACAGGTCAATCCATTTGAAAGTTTTGTTTAAAAACTACAGCTCACTGTTCTCTAACAGACTGGAGTGCTAATACCTGCCATTAAGCAAATTTCACCACAGACAATGTGGTACTTTCTTAAAATGGGATACTTTTTCAACCATGTGAAAGCCATGGCTGTATAAAGGTATCCTGAAGCTGTTGAAAATAACATTGTTTTCTGTAGCATTGTTCTGGGCTCCTGGTTTATATCTTATTAATAATTCATCTTCAGATAGAAGAAAAGAAAGTTTCAAAGTTCCTCCCACCTGTAAAAAATGTTTCTGACATGTTTGAAATGTTTAAAATTGGGGCATAAAATTTGAAAGGAAAAAGAAATGTAAGACAAGAATAAACTGAAAGCTAGTAAAATACAGCATATTAATTCCTAAAGGCTTGGACTTCTAAGAAAAATACCCTACAAATCTTATAAATATTAATTTATCTCCAAATGTTTAAACAAATAAATATTATTGAGTGCCTAGAACATGATCTTTATGTTCTTCTTCGAAAAAGAAGAGAATAAACAGTGCCTGAAAATCTTCTATGTGGTAGGTAGGAAGAGAGGCACTTTCTCACGTTATTTTGTTATTAAAATTATTTTATTATATCTCATAACTGCCCCAAAGCACGTATGGTGTGGTAGTCAGGAGCATGGACTCTGATGTCAGAATCCTTGGTTTCAAATTTCTGACCTGCTGCTCTCTTGATATGTTTTCTTGTCAGTAAACTGATAGTACCTACCTCTTACAGTTGATGTGAGGATTAAATGAATAAATACAGGAAAGTCTCTTAAAATATTGCCCGAATCAAATGTTTATCACAAGGAAAAAAAATTGCCGGAATCATAGGGAGAGCAATATAAGGGCTTGCTATGATCATCATCATCAGATAAGAAATATCCAGCCCAGAAAAATCGAAATAATCTGTTCACATTAATTTGAAAGGTAATGATAAAACAGATACTCCAACCCAGATCAGTCCTTCAGCGTGAACTTCTATCACGTCTCTGAGCACAGAGTCATTATAAGAATATCTCTTAACAATTAAGGACACAGGCAACAACAAATCTATGTCTCCTAGAGACGAAGGGGAAAGCAAATGACTTTTTATAGCTAACGTTTTTGTAGATGGCATTTTCTTCATTATTTGGATGTGCTGGGCACTATGGTAAGGGCTTTATGTAATACCTTACTACGTAAATGGTTAGGATAACACAATGAAGTAAAGTGATAGGGGTAGAACTAGGATGTTAAGACGGGCATTTGGATAATGGACACTCTAAGGGTTGAATTTGTTTAGTTTATAAAAGATGCTACAGAGTAGAGTATCTTCCAGAAAATGTAATATCCATATCTACATACACATGTTTACAATCCCTTAGAGATGAGTGCTCTGGACAAGGTGATTATGGGGGGCTATAATTCTAACTGTTGTAAACAGAGTAGGCTCTAACGTCAGGCATAATTTCTTGGTTAAGAAAGTGTTTTCCCCTTTCTTCCTTTGGCTGTTGGTATTAGTGGTCCCAAACACATCAGTCTCTGAAGGTGGGAATAGAATACTGAAAGATGTGTCTATAGTGGTTAATTTGCTTATTCCTTTCAGTTTTCTCCTCCCTGTTCATGTAGACTTCCTTTAAACATTACGTCCTCTAAGATAAACTTAAATTTCTGAAAGGGCATTATTTATTGGGAAAGAGAATGTGTAATTATAAAATATGTTTAATAAGTGTTGATCCCAAATGAAACTTTTAAACAGTATAGGAAACTAATCACTAACAGTGATATTATAAGTGAAGGCTTCTTGCAGCATAAATTCTTTAATCCCTTATATTTTCTTCTTATTTCTAAAATTGTGACCGTTTTTCATTTTGCGGGAGTTAAAATAATATTATTAATGAAAATTATGATAATAATAGCACTATCAACTCTCTACAGTAAAATGATTGCCTTAAATGTACACTTGAAAATATCCCAATTAAATAATTTTGCTTTTCTAGGTTTAGATTGCACTGATATTAAGGATACCATTGGTTCTGTCACCAAAACACCGAGCGGTTTATACATAATTCACCCAGAAGGATCTAGCTACCCATTTGAGGTAAAGTTTTCCCATATTACGTGGGCTAAGTAAACATCCAACCAATTTAATTTATGTTAAAATTTAAATTGTTTTAATATTTAATTTTTCCTTGAAAAAATTTAAATAAATTAGGTAAAGTTCTAGTTTCAAAATTTTGGTTTTTTAGAATTCTAATGCCCAAAACATGAATTAATAAAAGAGCTAGAGTCTGTCTTTCACTTTTCTATTTGAGTTTCCATGGTTATACTCTTTAAAGTAAATCCATTTGATGCAAAAGCTTATATTATCCTCATAATAGGCAGAACTATAGCAGGCAGAACTATGCAATATAATACTTGCTTGCTTGAATTAGCCTGTGTATATTGGAAAATAATGGTGTGCTTTGCCTTGGAGTTTACTAAAAATACTTTTGACTTCTCTTCCTGTATATGCTTATAATTTCTTTTGATGATAGATGATTTTATATGATTGTATGAGAAATTAATAATTAAAAAACCTTTCAGTGGAGTGCAAGGCAGATTGAAAAGCTGATTCATTCTGAAATTGATAAATTACTCTTATGTCTATTCTTAGTAGTTCTCTGCAAGGATATCTAGTAGAAATTTCTACCAGAGACTATGCATATTGATGGAATATATATATATACACACACACACGCACACACATACAATTATATATATTATATATATTTTTTCCTGGGCACTTCTTTGTGCAGAAGACAGTTTATGATACTTATACCTTATTGATAACCTTTATTGGATAATAAAGTCACTTTTTTTCTAAGTAGGTACTACTAGTTTCTCTTCTTAGAGTTACTACCATTATTTTATTTGAAATCTATTGACAAGATGTCAAAAAATTGGAAATTAGGTAGGAAATAATTTTAAAATTACCTAAGTTACTTCACCTACAGATTCAAAACTAGATCTGAACAGACGTGGAAAAGGAAGGCTTCTAATTTTGTGAAGAGTGGGATGCATAATCACCTCTTTTGTGGGAAAGTGCTGGTTCCTTAACTTCCTCCACACTGCCTTTTCTCTGTCTCTATGCGGGAAGTTTCTGAGGGAGAATTTCGCTCTGATTTCTTCCCTATATTGCTTCTATGCGTCCCCTACAGAGGTCCTTTTAGGAGCTTTTACACAGCATCAACAGATGTGTCTATGAGCACCTGCTGAGTGGGCACACATCATGCCTTTCTCTGAAAATGCCAGTCTGAACACAGGCCTTCCAGGCTTGTGGGAGAAAAGAGCAAAGACAAGCACGTGAACACATTTCACACACACACACACACACACACACACACACACACACACACACACACACACACCAGTGTTTTAATTCAAAAGTTTATAGAGAAATACATTGCTCTGCCACATCAGAGCAATATTGTTATACAAACTGAAGAATATTTGTAAAGTTGAGTAATAACAGCATAACCTTAAAATGCTGCTGCAAATACGGCCAGACGCGGTGGCTCACGCCTGTAATCTCAGCACTCTGGGAGGCCGAGGCCGGCGGATCACGAGGTCAGGAGATCGAGACCATCCCAGCTAACACAGTTGAAGCCCCGTTTCTACTAAAAAATACAAAAAATTAGCCCGGCGTGCTGGCGGGCGCCTGTAGTCCCAGCTACTTAGGAGGCTGAGGCGGAGAATTGCGTGAACCCGGGAGGCGGAGCTTGCAGTAAGCCGGATCGCGCCACTCCTCTCCAGCCTGGGTGACAGAGGGAGACTCCGTATCAAAAAAAAAAAAAAAAAAAAAAAGGAAGAAAGAAAAAAATGCTGCAAATACGTATTTTTAAAAATGATTGTTATAGGGACTGTGATTAAGTTAATTACAAATTTGTTTTATAATAAACAGCATTATTTAGGTTAATTACAGGTTTGTAATAAACAGCATTATTTCTAGAGATATAAAAAAATCTGAATGAATTAATGGCGTATGATTGCATTGAAAACTCAGTGGCAGTATCGTCTCTTTTTCTAAGCCTAAGGATGAAGCATGAGTGTTATATTATCAAATAATGAAAATAATAGTGTATTATTTTGTGCTTCCCTGTGCTTGTTTTAGGTAATGTGTGACATGGATTACAGAGGAGGTGGATGGACTGTGATACAGAAAAGGATTGATGGGATAATTGATTTCCAAAGGTTGTGGTGTGATTATCTGGATGGATTTGGAGACCTTTTAGGTTAATTTTTTGTATTTCTACTCTACATTTTTTACTCTTTTTGGTATTATATCTATAGAATCTCTGTTGGTCAGATCTTCAGTAAAAATAGCAAATGCTTGCAAATATCAAAATACGACTTAAATCACCCTCTTTTCATATGCCAGATTATTTAAAATAAGTAGATCTTCAGGTGAGAGCTGGAAATTTTTATTTGTAGATATCTGGTGAAATGTGATTTGAGTGAAAATTCTAGATTGGATATGTATTAAGTATCTACTGTGTACCCAGCAGAATTCTGGCAGGTGCTCACCAACTGTTTGCAGAATGAAAAACTGAATGGCAGCATTGTCCTAGATCTTAAAATTCTTGAGATGTGTGTAGTATCGATACAAGCCAGTAAAATGGCGAATTGAGGTGTCTGTGCAAATTCAAATTATTTAAACTGATCATATTATTAAAATGTCAGTAAACATCTTTATGTTCAAAATTTGAAAATTATAACCCCAGGTGAATGTAAAAATCTGTTTACATTATCGCCACATGGCAGCATCACTTTTGCTGATAAACAGAAACACCAATATTTCTGAACTTTGCAGAATTTTACATTAGTTGGAACTTCTGCCAGTGAGTTTGCTAATTTTTATGCTATTTTAACAGTTACTGTTTTTATAATTTTAAATCTTTAATCTCTCATAATAATGTCATCCAAGGATTTGGTAAGTAATGGTGTTAGTCCTAGTGCTAAAAATGCCAGTGATTTTAGAAGCCATTTGGCTTATACCCAGGTAACTGCCAGGCTATGGAGTATAGTGAATATACTTGCATTTTCTCAGCATTACTTCTGATTTTTCCATTGATACTTCTTCTTGAATTAGGTAGTTATAGATCCATATACAGGCTTTGAATTGCCATCTTCCTTACTTCAAGTTTATTTCTATGGGGAAAGAATATGAGTTTTGACTGACCAGGTCTTCAGGCAGGTATAGTGCATGTAAACTGAGACTGCTTTGTACTGGTGTATTTTGAAAACAAATTTGGGGCTGGGCCTGGTGGCTCATGCCTGTAGCCCCAGCACTTTGGGAGGCCGAGACAGGTGAATTGCTTGAGGCCAGGAGTTCGAAACCAGGCTGGCCAACATGTTAAAACCATGTCTCTATAAAAATACAAAAGACGGATTCACAGCCAAATTTTATCAGAGGTACAAATAAGAGCTGGTGCCATTCTTTCTGAAACTATTCCAAGCAATAGTAAAAGAGGGAATCCTCCCTAACTGTTTTTATGAGGTCAGCATCATCCTGATACCAAAACCTGGCAGAGACACAACAAAAAAAGAAAATTTCAGGCCAATATCCCTGATGAACATCGATGCAAAAATCCTAAATAAAATACTGGCAAACTGAATCCAGCAGCACATGAAAAAGCTTATCCACCATGATCAAGTGGGCTTCATCCCTGGGATGCAAGGCTGGTTCAACACATGCAAATCAATAAACACAATCCACCATATAAACAGAATCAATGACAAAAACCACATGATTATCTCAATAAATGCAGAAAAGCCCTTTGATAAAATTCAACACCCCTTCATTTTAAAAACTCTCAATAAAATAGGTATTGATAGAATGTGTCTCAGAATAAGAGCTATTTGTGACAAACCCATAGCCAGTATCATATTGAATGGGCAAAAGCTGGAAGCATTCCCTTTGAAAACCAGCATAAGACAAGGATGCCCTCTCACCACTCCTATTCAACATAATATTGGAAGTTCTGGCCAGGGCAATCAGGCAGGAGAAAGAAATAAAGGATATTCAATTAGGAAAAGAGGAAGTCAAATTGTCTCTGTTTGCAGATGACATGATTGTATATTTTGAAAACCCCATCGTCTCAGTCCCAAAGCTCCTTAAACTGATAAGTAACTTCAGCAAAGTCTCAGGATACAACATCAATCTGCAAAAATCACAAGCATTCCTATACACCAATAATAGACAAACAGAGAGCCAAATCATAAGTGAACTCCCATTCACAATTGCTACAAAGAGAATACAATATCTAGGAATCCAACTTACAAGGGATGTGAAGGACCTCTTCAAGAACTACAAACCACTGCTCGAGGAAATAAGAGAGGACACAAACAAATGGAAAAACATGCCATGCTCATGGATAGGAAGAATAAATATCATGAAAATGGCCATACTGCCCAAAGTAATTTTTTTTTGAGACGAAGTTTCACTCTTGTTGTCCAGGATGGAGCGCAATGGTGTGATCTCAGCTCACTGCAACCTCTGCCTCCCGGATTCAAGAGATTCTCCTGCCTCAGCCTCCCGAGTAGCTGGGATTACAGGTGCCTGCCACCACACCTGGCTAATTTTTGTATATTTAATAGAGACGGGATTTCACCATGTTGATCAGGGTGGTCTTGAACTTCTGACCTCAGGTGATCCACCCACCTCAGCTTCCCAAAGTGCTGGGATTACAGACGTGAGCCACTGTACCTGGCCTGCCCAAAGTGATTTATAGATTCGATGCTATTCCCATCAAGTTACCACTGACTTTCTTCACATAGTTAGAAAAAACGACTTTAAATTTCATATGGAACCAAAAAGGAGCCTGTATAACCAAGACAATCCTAAGCAAAAAGAACAAAGCTGGAGACATCATGCTACCTGACTTCAAACTATACTACAAGGCTACAGTAACCAAAGCAGCTTGGTACTGGAACCAAAACAGATATATAGACCAATGGAATAGAACAGAGGCCTCAGAAATAACACCAGAAATCTACAACCATCTGATCTTTGACAAAACTTACAAAAACAAGCAATGGGGAAAGGATTCCCTATTTAATAAATGGTACTGGGAAAACTGGCTAGCCGTATGCAGAAAACTGAAACTGGACCCCTTCCTTTTACCTTATGCAACAATTAATTCAAGATGGATTAAAGATTTAAATGTAAGACCTAAAATCATAAAAACCCTAGAAGAAAACCAAGGCAATACCATTCAGGACATAGGCATGGGCAAAGACTTCATGACTGAAACACCAAAAGCAATTTCAACAAAAGCCAAAATTGACAAATGGGATCTAATTAAACTAAAGAGCTCCTGGACAGCAAAAGAAATTATCATCAAAGTGAATAGGCAACCTACAGAATTGGAGAAAATTTTTGCAATCTAAGTTTCTGGCAAAGGGCTAATATCTAGAATCTACAAATAACTTTAAAAAATTTACAAGGAAAAAACAAACAACCCCATCAAAAAGTGGGCAAAGGATATTAACAGACACTTTTCAAAAGACAACATTTAAACGGCCAACCACATACGAAAAAAAGCTCATCATCACTGGTCATTAGAGAAATGCAAATCAAAACCACAATCAGATACCATCTCATGCCAGTTAGAATGGTGATAAGTAAAAAGTCAGGAAACAACAGATGCTGGAGAGGATGTGGAGAAATAGGAACACTTTTACACTGTTGATGGGAGTGTAAATTAGTTCAACCATTGTTGAAGACAGTGTGGGGATTCCTCAAGGATCTAGAACTAGAAATACCATTTGACCTAGCAATCCCATTACCGGGTATATACCCAAAGAATTATAAATCTACTATAAAGACACATGCGCACGTATGTGTATTGCAGCACTATTCACAACAGCAAAGGCTTGGCACCAACCCAAATGCCCTCCAATGATAAAATGGATAAGGAAAATGTGGCACATATACACCATGGAATACTATGCAGCCATAAAAAGAATGAATTCATGTCCTTTGCAGGGACATGGATGAAGCTGGAAACCATCATTCTCAGCAAACTAACACAGGAACAGAAAACCAAACACCACATGTTCTCACTTATAAGTGGGAGTTGAACAATGAGAACACGTGGACACAGGGAGGGGAACATCACACACCGGGGCCTGTTGGGGGGTGGGGGCTAGAGGAGAGAGAGCATTATGAGAAATACCTAATGTAGATAATGAGTTCAGGGGTGCAGCAAATCACCATAGCACATGTATATCTGTGTAACAAAACTGCACATTCTGCACATGTATCCCAGAACTTAAGTATAATAAAAAATAAATACAAGAATTAACTGGGGGTGGTGGTGCACGCCTCTGTAATCCCAGCTACTTGGGAGGCTGAGGCATGAGAATCTCTTGAATGGGGGGGGGGGGGGCCGGGGGGGGGGCGGCGGAAGTTGCAGTGAGCCCAGATCGCACGACTGCACCCTAGCCTGGGTGACAGAGTGAGACTCTCTCTCAAAAAAAAAAAAAGAAACAAAAATTAATTAATTAATTAACTTGAGATTACAGAAAATGCATTTTTAAGTCTTAAATTTGAGGGTGGGCTACTGGGAAAAGATGGCAGGGGCAATTAAACTGAAGTGTTATACACTGTGTGAGACTCAATGGACCCCTATGGAGCCATCTTATTGGGTCCAATTTCTCTCCTTACTTTTCAATTGTAAGTGTGTTGCTAAAATGTCCGTGCCTGTGAGCTCTGAAGAAAGACTTAATATCTTAGCTATAATTTTAAGAGTTTGAATGCTGTCACATAATCCTCCAGCTCTGAAGTTTGTTTTGACTGGGCCCTTATTTTCTTTAATAATTTTATGATTCAAGTAGAGGCATATATCTCAGAGTAGAGGTATCCACATTTGGGCTATGCCACGTGGGTAGGAGAGGTAGAAAGCCATTGGCTAGGATATGTATGCCAGAAATATGCAGTCTGAGTTGGGGAGTTTATATTTCATCCTGAATCTGTAATCCTCTTGGAAATATTGATCCCAAACCCAGAGATATTCCAATGTTATTACATGATGTTCAAGGCATAGGAAATTAACCAGCTGCATTGTAACCAAGAAGTGTCTGTTAAGAAAATATTACAAGGCAGCAAAACATAATTTCAACTGAGCGTTTTTAGGACATGTTTCTTTAGGAGCTGCTGATTTGGAGGTTAAACCTTCTACATTTACTGGTTAATAACATTTTGTTACCTGCCATAATATTTCAATTGGTTTTATGTTGAAATGCTTTAAGGTAAAAGTTGACTTTCTATTTTAGTCTTTAAATGAAGACTAATTTAATTTTGGGAGATAAAATTTGGGGAGATCATTATTATTTCCTCTCCCCAAATTTTACTTAATTTGGGAGATAAAATTGAAAAAGGGTCTGATTTTCTCAAGCCTGGTGAAGTAGAAGTAGGAATTTTGTTTGTTTTATAAAGTAGGTAAGCACTGGTAATTTGAGCTAGGCCATCCAGTGCCTGTAATTACTTATGTGAGCCATCTCAGAATTTTTGAAATGCTAAACAAGACCAAACATTCAAGAATAAAGCATTATTCTAATTTGTATTAAAATATATTAAAACAAAGCATTTTTTTTTTACAGGAGAATTTTGGCTAGGACTAAAAAAGATTTTTTATATAGTAAATCAGAAAAATACCAGTTTTATGCTGTATGTGTCTTTGGAATCTGAAGATGACACACTTGCTTATGCATCATATGATAATTTTTGGCTAGAGGATGAAACAAGATTTTTTAAAATGCACTTAGGACGGTATTCAGGAAATGCTGGTAAGTTTTTTTTTATTCCTAAAATTATCCAAATCTAAATTATAACTGACTCATTATTAAGCGAAGATAGAAATAATTCATTTGTCTTACACCTAACTGATAACAGAATAGATTAGGAGTAAAGAAAGCTGGCCAAGTCTTGAGTTTTGAAACTTGGTTATGATCATTGTACCACCTTATGATCATTGTACCACCTCATGCTTCTGAAGTGCTTTATAGTCTCTAAAACAATTTGCCTTATGTAATTTCAGTTAATTCTTTGGATAGAGGGCCTGTGGAGGAGGCTGTGAAGGTATTTTCATTTTCGTGTTCAGAGAGGCTGACATTTAGAAGTGACAGACTGTTAAAGACGATCTCTAGTCTTCTCACTTTACAGGTGAAAAAACCTGAGTGATAAAGTGACTTGCCCAAGATTCCCAGATCATGTCACCTGAGCCAAGGCAAGAATCCAGGCTGACAGAACAACTAGTTTAGTGTTCTTTTCATTATACTTTGATGCATCTGCTCATTTCCAAATAAATTTAATTTGTTAGAACTTCAAAATACTTGATGTTAAACTTGCATTTTAATGCTGACAATTTAAAGGCATTTGAATTAAAAAGTACTAAATTCAACTCCCTTGTTGCTGTTTGTGGTGCTTGTTCATTATGTATATTTAGTGTTAGAAATCAAAAAATGAATGATGTATGTCCCCAGCTCTTTAACTGATCCCAATATAAAGGAGAAGATAAGTAACCCTGGAAATACAGAATACTGATAGGACTTTTGGGGTCAGAAAGAGGGTGAGAATTATTCCAGTTGATTGCACCCAAAAAATATTCATGGAAAAGCAATTTTCAACGAGCTTTTAATGTTAGATTCAACTTGGGAAGCTTTTTAAAAGTACATATTCCTGTAGAATCTGATTCAGTTATTTTAAGCCAGATGGATATGTTGGCGTACTTGCCGTTGAGAACCACTGATCTAGTCTTGGAAGAATGGATAGGCTTTTGGCAAATGAAGGCTGACAAGCAGAGCAGTTTGAGTTAAGGGATAGAGGGAGGAAAATTATAGGACACAGAGAGTTGTCTGACATGGTTGGAATCTATGATACCTGAGGGGTTTACACTTGGGATGTTAGGTGAAAGTCTGACATTCAAATCATGATCTATAGGGAAAAATTTAAAAAGTTACAATGTATGATTTTCAATGCTTCCTCTCTAAAAGTGTAAAGAACTATCTAAAGATGGAATATATTATATTAGGAAAAGTTTATGTGGGGGTTCTCTGAAAGATGACTAGGATCTAATTAAAGGATAACATTGATAATGACAAAAGTATTTTCCTTACAAAACTCTCAAACTTTGCCATATGGTACTCTACATTTTCCCAACAAGGTTGTTAAGTAACTTTCAACTGTCGATCACATAATGGAATCAGAAGAATAAAAGAAAAAGGTGTCAGAAGAATGTAATGATAGAAATACAGATACAACCAGTGGGTTAAATGTAATCAGGTGTGTGGTAGAGGCAGGTCACAAATTTGGTTTTGAGCTTGGAGCAAAAACAGAAATATGAATTTGAATATTTGAGCAGTACACTTGTTCCATGAGAATCACAACTATTCCTGATTATAAGACTTGAGATAAATTGCTCTGGATTCTTACAGAAAACAAAAGTGTTATGTTCTCCAACCACATTCTTGCAGAAAACATGATGGGTATATTTTAATAGGCTATTTTTAAGGAAATATACCTATGCATATATTTTTTAAATGAATTGAATAAAATCTATTGAGCTTATGTGCTGTATGATCCTTCTGGTGGTCAGACTTTATCTAGGGAGAGTATCCGTGGAATGATCACATTGTTTAGGCAATGCTCCATGGGTGTTGTCTCTCACTGGATTTGGAAAGATACTACACTGTGTGGGTGTTGGAGATTATATAGTCTCTGAAAATACCTGCAATGTGTGTGTTTTGTTTCCCATGAAGTGCAGAGTCAGAGACTTTAATAATCAGCAGAATCACCACCACTGCTAATGAAGTTCTTCAGGCTCTTTCAATAGATTTATCTCAAGAGATGCCAAGCATTCAGAAATAATGAAACAAACATAGAGCTTGGTTTCTCCACAGATTTTATATGACTTCTTTTTTAATTAGTGTTTCAAACATTAACCAAAGTTTACATACAGGTGAAATGTAGGTATTATGGGTTTACTTAGAATCTTTAACTTCATGGAATTTTATGAAACAAAATATGACTCCTGCTCCTGCCACTGAGTTAACTGGGTCATCTTGGACAGGATACTTAATCATTGCAGGGATATTGTAAATACGAGGGATGCCATACATACAATGTTCAGGCCAGAAGCGATGGCTCGCACCTATAATCCTAGCACTTTGGGAGGCCGAGGCAGGTGGATCACTTGAGGACAGGAGTTCAAGACCAACCTGGCCAACATGGTGAAACCCTGTCTCTACTAAAAACACAAAAAATTAGCTGAGTGTGGTGGCTTGTGCCTGTAATCCCAGCTATACTGTAGGCTGAGGCAGGAGAATCGCTTGAACCTGGGAGGTGAAGGTTGTAGTGAGCCGAGATCATGCAATTGCACTCCAGAGACTGGGGGACAAGAGGAAAACTCTGTCTCAAAAACAAAAAAAAAAAAAACAAAGTAAAACAATGTTTAGTAGAAGCCCTTTAAAAATTTAAAAATGGTTTTGTCTTAACTACTATTCAGTTGGTCCATAAATCATGTGAAGAGCCGTGAAGAAAAGGTACACCTCAAAAGTACACCTGAATTTTTCTTGAGGGCATTTGGTATTCTGTATAAGATACAGAAAAAAATCCCAGAAACCCCCCCCAACTTTTTAAATTGTAAATCTAAATTTCTTAAAGGTAAAAGTTTCTCTAGCTAAAGTGACGTCAGTGGTAGTGGTATGAAAACCTACCCCGTGTAAATTATTTTCTTTTCCTAAATTATCAATTATCACATTGGTCTGTCCAAATTATGACAGCTCTGTATGCTATAATTTTTGGCCTAAATATCTGGTTTTGTCTACACAGCAAAACTTCCATTTTGGACTGTGACTTGTATATCAAATATCCATTTAAAGATGCCTGTCATGTTGAGGAACTCATCACCAGATTGCAGCATATTGAATCTTCGAGTAGGAGAATTTTAACATGATAAACAGTAGAAAAATCATTTAAACCTTATTTCCAGATGTGATGCTCTTGCCTGATATGCTGGTAATGATTAATTAAAATAATAGAAATTTCCTTTAAATTCAATCATTAATTTTTTTTCCCAGGTGATGCATTCCGAGGCCTCAAAAAAGAAGATAATCAAAATGCAATGCCTTTTAGTACATCAGATGTTGATAATGATGGGTGTCGCCCTGCATGCCTGGTCAATGGTCAGTCTGTGAAGAGCTGCAGTCACCTCCATAACAAGACCGGCTGGTGGTTTAACCAGTGCGGTCTAGCAAATCTAAATGGCATTCATCACTTCCCTGGAAAATTGCTTGCAACTGGAATTCAGTGGGGCACATGGACCAAAAGCAACTCACCTGTCAAGATTAAATCTGTTTCAATGAAAATTAGAAGAATGTACAATCCATATTTTAAATAATCTCATTTAACATTGTAATACAAGTTCTACAGTGATTTGTGATAATATAGTAAAGATTTTAAAAAGTTTGTCTTTTTACTTAGTGTTTCAAACATATTAGGCAAAATTTAGCTGTGGATGGCATTTAGATATTATGAGTTTAATTAGAAAACTTCAATTTTGTAGTATTCTATAAAAGAAAACATGCCTTATTGTATGTTTTTGCTTCTGACTATATTAACAATATACAATGAAATTTGTTTCAAGTGAATTACAACTTGTCTTCCTAAAATTTATAGTGCTTTTAAAGGATTTTGCCTTTTCTTTGAAGCATTTTTAAACCATAATATGTTGTTAGGAAAATTGAAGAGAGTATTTTACTTATTTTTATATTTACTTTATATGATTATATAATCTATAATTTCTACTGAAGACAGTTACAATAAATAACTTTTATGCACATTAATATATAAACTACACATGATTTTAAAACTTTACTATTTCTAGGTGATGCCATACCATTTTAAAAGTAGTAAGAGTTTGCTGCCCAAATAATTTTTCTTGTTTTCATATCTAATCATGGTTAATTATTTTGTTATTGTTTGTAATAAATATACCGTACTTTTATATCCTGATCAGTTGCATTCTAAAATACGTCTTTATCTGACCTCTTTTGAAACCAGCAGGAATGGTATGAACTTTATGTGAAGGATGGTGGATAAAAGAGTGATGAATCAATTCTAGATATACTCTAGGAATAAGCTGGCCCTCTCTACTTTTCCTACTAAGCTGGAGGGAATTGGATGGTAAGGATTCCATAGGGGAGGACAGCAGGGAACATGCAGGGGCAAGTATCAGTTACTGATAAGAGAGACAAGGGAAATGATCAAGAATTAGTTTTTAATAGGAAGTACTTTGTCTAGAGTTAGGGTTATATAAAACTCAAGGGAGGGGAAAAGTGGCTGAAAAATTAAATGGGAAGAGGATTGAATTAAAAGTAGGTTTGAGGATATAGATGTCAGGGTGACATAGCTAAGCCCAGAATAGAACACAGAATCTGATTTGGGTTCAGGGATGGACAAAAATGATAATAAGGTCATCATTTAAGGTGCTTTCACTTTGATATCCTCTGAAAGCAGTGAATAAATCATGAACAGGATTACATGAGATAAGATTGCAGGACGGTGCACATGGATTCCCGTGGTCTCCAATGCATATCACAGAGGCACAGCTGAGGTTGTGTCTTGGCAGTGGAGTAAGATGCCTGCCAGACTGGAGAAGCACAGAACTGACTTTTACATCTGTAATGATGTGAGCACCACAAGGCAAATTCCCCTACAAATCAAGTCAATAATTTTGTTACTTAGCAAGCCAATCTGTTGTTTCAGATCTGGGCCTTGAAATCTTTGCTGAACTGAGACAGAGGCAATCTCCCTTATGGCACTGCAAGAGATAGGGGCTTCACATTTTTATCCCATCCAAAGGCTATGGAAATGATGGAAAAATTGTGGATGAAAGCAGAATGGGAATCAATGGAATATTAAAGGGAAAGATGGACCCAGGGAGCAGTGAGAAATTTTAATTTTGGGGGCTTTGGAGTGGGAAGATACATTTGAGTTGTAATTGACTAACCATGGACAACATTACTTCCAGGATGCCTTGTGAGAAGCTATAAAAGTATTAAGAGGTCTCAAACCCTATTGCAAATGAGAAGCTGTATTTCAGGTCATAATCCTGACCTCAGACACTCAGGCCTGACTCTTGGGTGAGAAGCTATAAAAGTATGAAGAGGTCTCAAACCCTATTGCAAATGAGAAGGTGTATTTCAGGTCATAATCCTGAGCCTCAGACACTTAGGCCTGACTCTTAGGAGATGTTAAGGGATAAGGACAACTTTCTTTCTCCTTCCTTCCTTCCTTCCTTCCTTCCTTCCTTCCTTCCTTCCTTCCTTCCTTCCTTCCTTCCTTCCTTCCTTCCTTCCTTCCTTTCTTCCTTTCTTCCTTTCTTCCTTTCTTCCTTTCTTCCTTTCTTCCTTTCTTTCTTTCTTCCTTGCTTCCTTTCTCCTTTCTCTTTCTTTCTTCCTTTCTTCCTTTCTTCTTTCTATCTTCTTTCTTTCTTTCTTCTTTCTTTCTTTCTTTCTTTCTTTCCTTTCTCTTCTTTTTCTTTCTTCTTCTCTCTCTCTTTCTTTTCTTTCTTTCTTTCTTTCTTTCTTTCTTTTTTCTTTTTCTTCTTTTTCTTTCTTTTTGTATCTACTCCCCCAGTAGCATGAACATGTGCCTCAGAAGTAGGCATAATAGGTAGCAACCACATGCTCATAGTCTGAATAACATCATTATAGAGTCATTCTTTCAGATTCTGAAGACTTCTCTGGCTAACTGGTCCTACTTAAAAATATGAATGTTTTATTCTTTCATCCACTTACACTTCAATGGTCAGTAAACACTCTGTGTCCAGTTGGAAAAAAAACCCAGAAATATATAGATCCAATAGCTTCTCTTTATGCCAGCATAGATTAATTATAAACAAAAAAAGTTAACTTACTCATAATAGCTTTGAGAGCTACAATACTCAGAGATAGGCTAAAGGCAAGTAATGATCTATTTAAAAATATTTCTAAAACATGGCAGAAAAACATAAACAACTCAAATGTGAGCCTCTTATATAATTCCTTGGATAGTGAGCAATAACTGTGAGTCTGATGGCAAGCCTGGTTTAGGCTAATTTTAACCGACATAAGTTTTTGGTTTTGTTTCACAAAACTGTCTCCTATTATTTATTACACATAACTAGACAACCTAACTACCTATCTCCTGCTGTTACGTCACCACACGACTTGCCAACTCCTTTCTTTATGACATCGCTGAAAACCTATTTCAGAACTACATAGGATTCATTGTCCTTAACTTATAAGAACATTCACTGCATAATAGCACAATGGGACTAGTGGTTAGAAGCAGCTGGAGCAGGCCAGCCGTATGGGGGCCGCCACACCTGCCTCCCCCACCTGGCTGTGTCAGCACAGTAGATGGAATTGAAAAGACCTGAGTTCCTTCAGCTACACATAAGTGGGGTTGCTGTGGTTATAAATTGGATTCAGTTGTCTTCATCAGAAAAATGAGAATAATACCTAACTCATAGGATTTTCTAAGGACTAAATGAGATCCTGCATAATATTTTGCACAGTGTCAGGCACAAAGTAAGACTAAATGTTAACTCTGATAGATATTCATAATCAAGTGTATGTGGCTATGTTATAAAATTGGGTAAGCTGTTTTCTCCTGACTATTCCTCAGACCTAGAGAATTCAAATGTACCCTTCAACAAGGTTGTATCAGTTTACGAACAATAAAACTAGAGTGAAGCCCACTTCTTGGCTTCTGTACAAACACTGAGTGTTCTGTAAATGCTGACATAAGGTCTAATTTTTTATAACTCAGGAGATAATTTTGTATGTATATGATTTTATATTATGGCAATTGCTTTCATGTCATTTGCCTTTTAAAGGATGTTCTCTATATTTGTAGGGTGCTCATATATAAGAAACAGAATCTGTCTTGTGTCAAATACTTTTTCAGTTTCTCCCTTGTTGTAATTTTCCTTACAATGTTTGGGGTATATGGAGCCTTCAAATATTCAATATATCAATGAAATCTTTTCTGCCTTTGAAATGAAAAATTAACTCATTGTTTGCCTAACATTATTTTTTTTAGTGTATTTAATTGATCTGTAATTAATTTCTATGCAATACAGCATTCCTTTTTATTTCAGTTTTTAACCATTTTCCCAATTACCATTTTCCATTTTTCTCTTCTCCCACTAACATAAAACTCTTCTTTTTCTGTATTCTGCATACATATTTCTATCAAGTATAGACATAGTCAAGTATTTTACTGACCTTTCTGTTTTCCTCACTACACATATTTTAATTTTGTAGTTTTATTGTGGTAGGCAAATTCTAGATGGCCTCCAATATTGCCGCACATGCACACACCTTCTCCCAGTTATTCAATTAAACACCATCCATTACTGCCTTGGAGGAATATCCAAATGCAATTAAGTTTCCAAACCAGTTAACCTTAAGCTAGGATTATGCAGGTGGCTTGACCTAACCACATGAGCCCTTTAAAGCAGCTGTTTTCTCTGGCTGGTCTGGCTGGCAGCCGAGGTAGTAGATAGAGAGATGTGTTCTGGTTGACCTGGAAGAAAGCAAATATTCATCCTGCTAACTGGAGGTCCCATGTTTAAGGAACAGCAGGCCACCTCTAGAAGCTGAGAGCAGTCCCACACACAGCTAGTAAACAACAAGGTCTGAATCTTATAACCACCAAGAAATGATTCTGCCCAACAAATAAGCAGGCAAGAGGACCCCGAACCCAGATGAGAACTCAACTGGTGACAACTTGATTTAGCCCCATCATTCTCTGAGCAGAGAACCCCACACAACCTTTGCCAGAATTCTGAGTTTCAAAAACTGTAAGCTAATAGTTGAGAGTCCTTTTAAGCCACTAATTTGTGGTAATCTGTCACATAGCAATAAAAAACTTACATGTTTATGTATACTTTCACAACCAGTATATCAGAACCATCAATCCTATTCCATCATATTATTTGTTCTTGGTAATCACACTTACAGTACTTTAATTTTCTCCAAATTTAAAAAAAAAGTTCTATCGATCTTTCATGTTAGTGTATGGATTACATTGGAGCGATCTGAGTAGTCCGGGAGGCTCATTATCCCTCTTTCATGGTAGCTAGACAGAAAGAGCAGCCTGGTGCCAGCCACTGCACTTCAGTGAGCTCTTCTTTCAAACCAGGCCACGCCCTCAACCACAAAGCCCATACTGTTACAAACTGCCCTCCCATAGCACACTGCTCATTAAGTTAGTAGGCTCCATCAATGATAGACTGGATAAAGAAACACGGTGCATATATCCCATGGAATACTATGCCGTCATAAAAAAGGACAAATTGTGTCCTTTGCAGGGCAAGCATGGAGCGGAGGCCATTCCTTAGCAAACTAATGCAGGAACAGAAAACCAAATACTGCATGTTCTCACTAGCAAGTGGGATAACTGATGAGAACACACTGACACATAGAGGGGAACAACGCACCCTGGGGCCTATTGGAGGTGAAAGGTAGGAGGAGGAGAGAAGCAGGAAAAATAACTAATTGGATATCAGGCTTAATACCTGGGTGGTAAATAATGTACAACCAACCCTCATGACACATATTTACCAATGTAAAAAACCTGGACATCCTGCACATGTACCCCTGAACTTAAAATTAAGTTAAAAAAGTAAAGTTTAGTGTACTCTCCTACCTGCAAGCCAGTCATTTACCACACACACCACACACACACACACACACACACCAACACTACAACAAACCTCTTCCCTGTTACCTAGGATGTTGCTAGGGTGCATCAGCAAGCTCCTAAGTAATACCCAAATCGTCTTACGCATTGTTCCTGCATCGCCAAACTACCTTGGTTCTCACACCCACTGCTCAGCTTCCCAATTCGGGGCCCTTTGCATCAAGTCTTCTATTTGAAGACTATGATGTGTGTGCTA